>NW_003852472.1:5228569-5234833 GCF_000181295.1 Otolemur garnettii
TATAAAGATGAGGTTTATAGTTTTCCTTGTCCAAGACACCTGAAAAACCCAACTGGGATTAATTTAATAAATAAAAAGAACAGCTTTTAAAATTGTCCTTAAAGTAATGAAACTGAAGTGTATCAAAATAATAATACTCTGGAAGTCAGCACTTTGAGTTTGAGTCCAGCTGATTTTTTGGAAAGGAGGATAGTAGAAAACTCACTGTATCCACATCACAAAACAGGGAATCAGTGAAGAAGTAGGAATAGTGGAAGTGAAAAGGTTCTGATAGTCCTTCCAGAGACACCCTCTAGGTCTAAGCTTTGAAAACCGACATCCAGAAAAGGGATATAATCTACCCAGGGTCCAGCAGCTGCTAAGAGGCTGAGCTAGGACTAGAACCCAAGTCTCCTAGTTCCCTAATCAGGGCTGAGTCCATTACCCTACAAGGCCTTTCTATATCAGTGAATACATAGGTAACAAGATGGAGAACACGAAATGTTTGGAAGAAACAGGCAATGAGCCATTTAAAGTAGACGTTAAAACTCAAACATCAATTCAAGGAATTAAAGATGGTTTCTCAGCTACCTTCAAATAATGGGTCCTGCTAAGTGGAGCTTTTCCAAGTTCCTTCTTGAGTATAGGTACACAATTTGGGGCTAGGAACTGTGACAGAAGAGTTCTGTTTAAAAGACTGGTCAGAAAAGTAAGATTCTGATGAGAAGGCCATACTCTGGGGAAAAGAAGAAAAGAAACTATGTTTTACTCAGGAAAAGGTGGGAAGGAGGAATGAATCTTAGCACCTTAGCCAGAGATGGACTTTGGAGAAGAAAAACATCTAAGAGAGATTTTTAAGTTATTGATTGGGTTGCATGTGATATAAATCCCTGTATTGGTTAGGGGAATGTTAGAGGCTGAAACAAACGCCAAAAGTCTAGGGCTAAAAACAATTTCCCACTTATGTGCAATTCTAATTCAGATGCTCCTGGTCAGTGAATAGGTTTTTTCCACATCATTATTAAAAGACCTTGAAAACTTCTATTTTGTAGGTCTACTATTCCCTCGGTTGTTTTTGCTTCCAGCTGGTGGAAAATAAACAAGACATCAGATAAGACACACACACTTCTTGAAAGTCATGTTCAGAAATGACACCCATCACTTCCACGGTATTATAAAAGCAAGTTACACGGGACCCAGTGGATGTAGGAGAATTGTAAAGTTCAGGTCCCTATGTAGGACCTACCAGCTATAAAAGGGAAACCAAAGTAGGGCACATACCTAGATATCTCTGTGACATCCCCTCCCCTGTTACTCTTACAAAATCTTCATTAAAGCCCATACTTCCTACATTTCTGAGAAGCTGGATTCTTTGAAGAGAATTTGGAATTCTCTGACTGGAGTAAGGTGAGAAAATGAGTCTGTCCAAGGGTAAAAGAACAAGATGATTTGGCTGTGTAGGAGATCTGTAATTTTGTCAGAATGAAGAAGTTTTATTCAAGTTCTCCTGCAGAGAAGTGAGTAGAAAGGAGATCAATGAAGAGCATGATAAGAGAACTAGCCCTATATGTGGACAAGTTTTTAATCCCTTCAAAGCAAGGACATGGGTTCAGAATCTAAAGACATCCCCATAAAAGTTGTGCTTCACAAATATTTCCAGGCTTGTGTTTAACTGGAGCTTCATGACTGGTTTTGACCAGTGAACTGAGAGTAGAAGTCATATAGATCAAGTTAAGGCTGAGCATTTGAGTCCTGATGAAGACCCAGCCAGTCCCTCTTTCCTTCTTCCACAGTAACCTGTAATATCGAGATGGCAGCTACTTCTCCCTTACTGATTATACCAGAGTACCACCACTAATCCACAATGGCCATATCATCAGGGGACAATTAACCTTTGTTGTTTCAGACCACTAGGGTTTGGGGCTTGATTGTTATTGCAACATAAACTAACATGACCTGATGGATGCAAAGGTCTTTGTGAGACTATGTGGTTGTTTTTATAGCTGAAGACAAAGAAAAACGCAGAGTAGATGAGTGGGTATTCTCTCCATTTTCACATCAGAACACAGCAATAGGAGCAGCTCTGTAGTAGTAACAAAACAGTGGCAGAGTCCACTATACCTAGTAGAATGGAAAGAAACCCATATGCTTAGGGATCAAGAAAAGGTAAAACAATCATCTTTGAACATGACTACACGTGTGACTAGAGCACCACCACTGCTAGTGGAGGTCATGGCTTTAGCTATCATTCAACACCTCCACAGATGTTTCCAAGCATGAATTCTAATTGGTTCTTAACTCTGTTCATTTTTAGAGACAAACACCCAAGAAGGGGTAGACAATAGGCTGAGCAGAAGTCACATGTCACAATGTGGCCACCAAGGACCAAGATGGAGAGTCTCCATTTCCTATAGTTAATGCACATCAGTCCTCTGAAATTATACTCAGTGAGGGAGTTCTCCAAGATAGGAAATGGAGCTGGAGGCTAAAAGATAAATAAATAAATACAGTTACAAAGACCTCTACAAAAGGATGATATAGGTTTGCTTTAACCTTGATCCTGTTCCTTTCCCATCTACACTCTTAAAATTTTTTGCAGTTGGAATTCTCAGCCTCAGATTCTCCTACCATACAGTGTTTTCTTCTCAAAGCCTTTGTGCTCCTCAGGGGAGTTCTGTATTCACAACCAACCAAAACAACACAGAAGATCTCTTGACCAAGGGTTTCATGACCTACCTAAGAAAGCACTGAAGATGCTGATACGGTTATGACTATGCCAACAGATAAATGCCTTCTGCTGCGAGATGGATGCCGGTGTGTCATCAATTCCTCCAACTGCAGACCAAGTGACTTTGAGCAACTCAACTTTCTAAGCCCTGGATGTTTGCACCTATAAAGTAAGGTTAACAATCCCTGCCTTGTAGGACTTTTACAAGAAGTAAATGCAATAACATGGGCAAAGGTCTGGCAAACTGCCCTGGCACAGGGAAGGGTCTTGAATAGAAGAGTTTGTTTATCCTCTGTAAAATTTTACAAGCTCGTTAGAAAGACCAAACACGTCCCTTCTGTTAGCTGAAAAGGAATTTTAAAATCACACTATCCAAGAGTTTTCGAAATGGATTCAGCTGCCCAATTCCCTTTCGTAAACATATGGAACCACAAAATATAAAATAAATAAAGCTGAGCTGCTCCAGTTGAAACTGCGGGGAGCCTGGAGCCTGACCTGCTCTAGGGACCATCATCACTACTCCATGCTCTCCTTCCTGCTCCACACAGGAGTTGCACATGCTATAAAGTCTCAGACACCACCACCCCTCTCCAGAGAACTGGAGGGCTCCATGAAACACAGACAGAAAACCACCACCTACGCTAATCATTTATTCTACAGAGGAGGAACTTGTGAGGTGCAGAGAGAAGCAATTTGCTTAAAGACTTCACAAGTAGTCCCTCCCTATTGGAAGTCAGTCATTCCTAATACTTAAAACTGCTCTTGCAGATGTATAGACAAGTAATAAAACAAACAGAGCAAAACGTTAATGGCAGAATCTAGGCGGTGGGAATGTGAGGGTTCACTGTCACATTCTTCCAATTTGGCTGCATGTTTGAAAATTTATAGAATAGAACGTTGGGGGAATCTGAAAGAGAAGTCTTTTTTTTTTGCAGTTTTTGGCCGGGGCTGGGCTTGAACTCGCCACCTCCGACTTACAGGGCCAGCGCCCTACTCCTTGAGCCACAGGAACCACCCTGAAAGAGGAGTCTTAAACCTTTGTTGTCAGAGGCCAATCAGGTTTCTAAAACATGAAATGGTCTGAGGTTTACAATTTATCAACTTAAAGCTGTTTAAATGTTCATGTCCCCAAATTGTACAATCATGTAGGGGTAAGTTTTAGAATTGTTTTTCCTCTCAGAATATTAGAGAATATAGTGGAGTGCAAGCTGGCTATAGACTTCTCTCAGGGACAAAAACTACCTCCCAAAATGTGGAAACACTTTTATTTTTATTTATGTATTTATTTATTTTTGCAGTTTGGGGCCAGGGCTGGATTTGAACCCACCACCTCCAGCATATGGGGCTGGCACCCTACTCCTTTGAGCTACAGGTGCCGCCCTGGAAACACTCTTAAAAGAGTAAGTCTACAGAAGAGAAATTAGAAAAGATATAATTCCTGAACCCTAGAGCCAACTCTACCAGTGTTGTGCTATTGTGGTTACTATAGCTTTGTAATAGATCACACAATGTATGTATACAATTGAAACATCATGTTAAACACCATAAATATACATTATTTTTGTCAATTAAAAAAATTTAAGGTAGGGTGTGCTGGCTCACACCTGTAACTCTAGCTCTCTGAGAGGCTAAGCAAGGGATTGCTTGAACTTAGGAGTTCAAGACCAGCCTGAACAAGAGAGAGATCCTATCACTAGTAAAATTAGAAAGATTACCCAAGCATAAGGCAAACACCTGCAGACCCAGCTACTCAGGAGGCTGAGGCAGGAGGATCTCTTGAACTCAGGATTTCGAGGTTGCTGTGAGCTAGGCTTACACCATGGCACTCTAGTCCAAGTGACAGAGTGAGGCTGTGTCTCAAAAAAAAAAAAAAGAAAGAAATTTAAAACCAACTATAGAAACTAGAAAAAACTCTTATCTGAAGAAAAAGAGAAATTTTTCGCCCATTTGTGTTGACAATTTCTGGGTCTCCATGCACATACATAGTGCACACACAAATGGACACACAACCAGGAGTTGGTCAAGAGAGACAGGGCAGAGGTCCAGGCCCTCAGGCCATGCGATGGGTGGAAAAGGGAATAATGAGCACAGAGAAGAAAGACGCAGTAATGCTAAAAAGCAAATAAAGGTTTCCATGTCAAAACAGCAGACTTCAACAGACTGCGCTCCATTTTTCAAGGAGAAGAGAATTGATGGCCCTAAAAATAGATCAGGATTATCCAAATCGAATAACAGGAGTCCCTGGAGGAAGAGGAAAGGTAAGTAACCTTGAAATTTTAATTAAGGAAATAATGGGGAAAACATTTCCCAGCTCTATAAAGAGACCTCAGTGGACAAGTGGAAGAAATTCTCAGGATTCTGACCAGAAATGTCCCCCAAAGAAAAGCCCCAGTGCATGTCATTACAAACAGTATAAACAGAAAGGATGACACAGAAAGAGAGGATGAAGGATAATTCACTGGGAGGAGAGTTAAGGGAGCCAGCAAGTGGTGCAGTGGGAAGAGACCTGGATTTGGAGTGAGCAGACATCAGTCAGCAGCTGGAGATGCCATTTTGTGAACATGGGGCTTATTCACCATGTCATCCTAGCCATCTCATGATTATCTACTTTATCTATGAAATGGGGGTTATGATATCTGCCTCCTACATTAGTCTTGGGGATTGAATGAGATAACCTGTACTGGTGATTCCCAAACATGCCCAGGCAGCCGTGGGAGGTAAAGGCTGAAAGGGGTACCGCCCTTTCCTGGTTTCCACCTTCCACTCAGTGAAGTTGCCCCAATCACATCTATGTTGTATTACTAGTCTCAGTTTGCAGAGAATGTTCCTTAGCAGAAAAATAGTTTGAAAACTGCTAACCAGAGTGAGCGTATTTAATGAACTGGGAAGCAAAAACCTAACGTATAAGGATCTGGAACATTCACACATTCATCAAATATGGATTGTGCCTGGAGCTCTTCTAAGCACTAAAGATATAGCAGTAAGCACAGTAATGGGGAGGACAGACAGTAAACACACAAACCAATAAATATGTAATGTGCAGAGTGCTGTGAAGAAACGCAGAGTAAGGTCAAAGGATTGGGCAGTGGAGGGTGTTTATTTAATCAGGTGGTTAGAAAAGGCTTTGATGATAAAGTGGTATCTGAACAGACCTCAGGGAAGGAGGGACTGAGCCATCCCACCAGTACAGGGAGCCAGAGTCAGGGGGAGAGAGGAAGACAGGCAGCTCTAAGGGCAGGGTCACTTGGGCCTCCCCAGCCCAGAAATGACTTTGCATTTCCTTCTGAGTGAGGGGGGAAGCTACTAGAGGGTTTGGAACAGGGGATGGACATGATCTAATTTATATTTTAGATAGATCATTCTGACTTGTCAGGGTAGACTGATCTGCAGGGAATCAAGAGTGGAATAAGAAAACCAGTTAGGAGGTGATGATAGAGAGAGAGAAGCTGAGAAGGAGGTGGTGAGCAGGACACAGATTCAGAATATATTCAGAATATATATGCTCTATACACACACACACACACATATATATATATATATATATTTTTTTTTTTTTT
>NW_003852472.1:5234998-5243395 GCF_000181295.1 Otolemur garnettii
AGCTATTTCTTGTTGCAGTTGTCTTTGTTGTTTAGCTGGTCCAGGCCAGGTTCAAACCCACCAGCCTCGGTGTATATGGCCAGCCTGTAACCACTGTGCTACAGGCACCAAGCCCAAAATATATTTTGAAATCAATTGTCAATGGGTTTAAGGATGTGAGAGAGAAAAGTCTACTCTAAAGTTTTTGGTAGAGTGGGGTTGCTGCGATAAAAAGAAGGGAGATGTAACTTGGGGGGATTTTGGTGAGAAAAGGTGAAGAATCAAGAGTTCTGTTTTGACACCTCTAATTGTGAGATGCTTTTTTGACTTAGAAGCGGTGATAACCGGACAATTGACCATACTAGCATGGAATTGAGGCAGAGAATGGATTTGAACCATGGTTCCTAACCTTTAAGACAATTGTTCCACAGACCAGAGTGGGGATGGGGCTAAGGCAGGGGAGGGGCTAAGGAGGTCATGCCGGTCAGCTGGTCCATAACAAGCCAGAGACAGGTACCCCCCTGTGCAGCCCCAGGGCTTGGGGACCACAAGGTTAGAGCTTGACCCATAGGACTCATCTATTTTGTGCCACTGTGAAGGAATATCTGAGCCTGGATAATTTATAAAGAAGAGAAATTTATTTAGTTCACAGTTCTGCAGGCTGCCGGAGAAGCAAGGCACTGGCATGCATCTGCTTGGCTTAGTGAGGACTTTCATGCTACATCTAAACACGACAGAGAAGATCAAAGGGGCCACAGGCACATGTGAGGAGGGACCAAACATGAGGGGTGTCCTGGTTTTAAGAAAACCCACTCTGGAGGAAACTAAGATGTTCCCACAAGAACCAGTCAAGTCTCACAACAGTAAGTACTCACTGCCTACTGCTGGGACAGAGGGGACAGGAGGAATCCACCCCCATAACCCAAACTAAGCCCACTTCCCACAGCCACAGTGAGGATCCAATTCCAACAAGAGATTTGGGGGAGATGAACCAATCACATGCAAACCACAGCAGGACTGGAGAAGCCGCTAGGAAATAAGTGGTAAAGGGGGCCGGGCCTATTAACATCAAGAATCAAAGACCACCATAGGAGCATAATCTTTACCCTACTGAGAGCACATTGAAAGAATGACAGGTATCTAAAATGAATAATTAAAATATTGCACTGTGTCATTTTACTATAAAACTTGGAGGGGTGAGAGGCAAAGAAGAAAAGAAAATTACATTTCCAAGGCACAAAAGGATAACAAAAAATAGAGATTAAGAAGAGGGGTGTGAGTCCGATCATACTTCTCCAATCCACCCTAAAATTAAGGTTCAAAAGAGAATTTTAGGCTCAAATATATCATGAATAGGAAAAAAAAAACACAATTTGATTTAGTTAAATAGGTTTAATTACAAAACAATATTAGGCTAACAGGAAAAGTTTCTTTCTAATTGCATTTAGATAGAAATAGAAAAGCTCCAAGTATTTAACACAAATAATATTTGTGATAGGAGGAGACAAAGCACTGTATTAAATGGGGAAGAAGACGGGTTGAAGAAGAAGGGGATGAATGTAACAATTATAACATCAAGCAGTAATAGGCTATATTCCGCTTCTAATTTTAAATATCGTCTACTTAGCAACCCTGAAACAGCCTTCCCCAACTTTTAATTAAAATGCCTTTTTAAAAAAAGAAAAAAAGAAAATTCACAAGTCCGTGAAAAACCAGGACCAAGAATCAATTTATTCACAGATAGAATTAGGAGATTTTCCCCCATAAGACAAATGAAACCGTAAGCAAACATGCAGTTAATGGCTCACGTGGACTAAAAGTAGATGCGCATATACAGTATCATTTCCCCCTTCCAGCATTTGCTCCTTAGTCCAAGGTGAATATCACCAGAAACCTGAGCAGTAGCCTCTTTCCTGCAAGGATGCACCTTTTTCAAGCCACCAGAGTACAATTTCTCTCCCCCTAAACTCTACCTCTTCTCACCCGAATCAGGAGCTCTTGTTCCAATGTTCAGTCAAAACCTACCATTCCCAAAAAGTAACTGGTCCAAGTAGATGGTATGGGCTGGTACAGGAGGACGATGCACCTTGAAGGGGAAAACCCCAAGACAGGGATCCAGAGGAGGAGCTATTGTGGTATGTATATCCTGGAGCTGTAGGTAGGCTTCATTTTCTACACTTGTTAGAACTTCAGGCTGTGGGAGTGAAAGACCCCACCTCTTCTAATAGAACCTCCCCAGAGCTGCCGTCCCTTTCCCCTGGGCTGTGGAACAGTATGGGTCTGTGTCCTGTTAGGAACCAGGCCACACAGCAGGATGTGAGCAATAGGCTAGCCAGCAAGTGAAGCTTCATCTGTATTTACAGCCGCTCCCCATCACTTGTGTCACCACCAGAGCTCACCTCCACATCAGCAGTGGCATTAGATTCTCACAGGAGCACAAACCCTACCATAAACTACGCATTTAAGGGATCTAGAATGTACGCTTCTTATGATAATCTAATGCTCACCCCCACCCCAGTCTATGGAAAAATTGTCTTCCATGAAGCTGGTCCCTGGTGCCAAAAACATTGGGGACCACTGCCTTAGAGGACACTTACCACACGCTGGGAATTGGTCCTAAATGCTGCATTCACTGCAGCTCCAAGAAGGGCCTTTGATCCAGTGCCTAAGTGAACGTGGCAAGCAAGGCACAGATTCACCCACTGGTAAGGACTACGAATGAACGTGTCTCCCCCCTGTTAAGGATAAGTAAGGATGCCCCACCACCACGGCGACCACCACACACTAAATAAATAAATACCTAGTGAACAAAAAACACAGAACAAGTGAGAAAGAATTTCACCAGCTAGATGAAAAAGAGAAGCAAATTGCTGAAGCAAAGAAGGAAATTTCAGAAACCTTTTTCTTGATAGGTGACATCTGACCTCTGTAACCCCGTAATGGAAAGTCATAAGAAGAGAACAGACAGAGATGAGAATACCACAAAAAGTAGGGAACTAAATGAGACAAAGAAAGCTTGCTGAGAAATTAAAAATGTTAAAAATGCCATTGAGCAAGGAGCATGACTGTTTCATCCGCCATTGTGTGTGTATTGCACAGCCTGATGCCGTATCTCTATGGCTGTTACTAGTTCTATATTCTAAAAGTTACATAGGTGATCTGGGAGGCTGAGGCAGGAGGATTACTTGAGGAGTTTGAAATCAGCCTAAGTAACAGTGAGACCCTGTCTCTACTAAAAATAGAAAAATTAGCCAGGCATTGTGTTGGACACCTGTAGTCTCAGCTACTCAGGAGCTGGGGCAGGAGGATCACTTACACCAGGAGTTTGAGGTTGCTGTGAGCTCAGCTGACATCATGGCACTCTAGCCTGGGCAACAGAGTGAGACTCTGTCTCAAAAACAAAACAAAACAAAAAAACAAAACTAGCCTAGGCAATACACAGGACAGCCATTCTTTCACATCTTTGTATTATATTTATAATATTCTACCCTTAATATGAAAGTAGTCTTCTATTAGTAGATAATATAACTTGACTTTTTCCCCAGATAATCTCACAATCTAATCACAGTCTGTTAGATTATGATCCATCTCATTAATCACTAACAATTTACATTTCCCATACATTGGATGTAGTTAGTGAAACAGGAATGGCTGCCCAATAAGGTCAATTAGATCATATGGAGATCGCCCCCTGATTCGGCCGTTATTGGGGATACCCAAAGAGCTAAATTAATGGCATCTCTCCAAAATCAGAGATACATTTAGAGCCATTTGAAACCATGAGGATCAGTCCATCTTTTGTTTTGGATACATATGCACATGCCTTTCTTTTGTTTAAGATAACAACGTCTCCCCATCACTTTGGTTAAAGGATGTAATAACCGTACAGTGCTTCATCCTGTTCAAAGTGTCCTCACATCCATCATGTCGTCAGAGCCTCCCAGCAACCCAGAGAGGAAGTCGATCAGGTGTCTGCCTGTGTCCATGCTGAAGCACTAAGTTGCAGCAATAAAGAGATTACTGTGGCTTCCCAAGATAGCCTGGGGAAAGGGCTATCTCATCATAACCCTCTCCTCTCCTGCTAGCCACTATTAAACTTCAGGATACAGCGCCCAAATCTAATACCTGAGTTGTGGGAGCCTTAGTCAACAAGCACAGCCAGGGCTTCCTTATAAGGGTCAGCCTGAGAAACCGCTCAAATGACAAGGTTGCTAAGACCATTTATTAGAAACAAATAAACAAAAACATAATTGATCTCAGGTACCTCGGTGGGGGAGGCACACAAGAGGCAGGGTGGTGGGCATGGGTTGCTAGCACGTTCCATTTCCAGAGCTGGGTGCTATAATGTGGATGTGTGCAAGTTGTGGTCGTTCACTGACCTGTGCCCTTATGATTTGTGTACTTTTCTATACCAAGGTGGAGATTTTTTTTTTAAGGCACAGATTATCTTCCTAATTCTGTGCTCACCTCTCAGTGCTTTGCATTCTTTCTCTCTCCCCTGCCAGGGTGAATCACCCGACTTGTTAAAATTGTACTACAGCAAATGTTAGTAAATGATGTGCCTTGTGGTGGTGATTAAGTCAAATCAAACACATTTGTCACTGAAGAGATGGCCTCCAGCTGTTTATCTGGAAAATATAATTGAATACTAATGGGATAAACACTATAAGTTGCCAGTTTTATTTGTACTATAGGTGCAGGCTCCAATCTGAGAGGGCGAATTTCTCTCAACTTAAAATACAAACAGGATATTTAAAGTACACCATAATTCTTCCAAAGAATTTAACACAGGTAATTTCAAAATCAATTCACCTCACTTCAGCCACAGAGGAATACAGAGGATGCCTTTATACTCACACAGTACAATGGTTACTTTATTTTAAACCCAAACTTACTATGCTCACTGTTTATTTATATCTGAACTTATCCCTGCATTCTCACATTGCATTTTGCTCTTAACCTTGAGCCATGCTCGCTATAAAATAGCAGTTATCAAGATTTGGACAAAAGTGATAATGAGCTCCGAAAATGTTTGTTAAGTGACTCAAAAAGTGTATTTATGATTTGCAAATGGAAGTGAAATGTTTAAATAAAGTTCAACAAATTTTTTAAATGACTCATGATGTTCTATAATACTTCTGAAACATCCTAGCACTCTCCAAACCACAAACTCAAGTCCCACCCTGAGAATGCCTGCCATCCTACACAGGTTAAGTTATGCTCTGAAAAGGCAGCAGGCACAGACCCATAACATACCAAGATGTTAGTGCAGCTTATTTTTATCAAGTATCTTTTGACTTTTAGCCTACAGAGGTACAAAGGTGTGAGGTCCAGCCCCCACTATCCCTTCCTTAAATGAAGCCACGATCACAGAGAGCAGTTAAGCTGCTAACACATCTAACCTTTCAAAACTGGAACCTAAGTTGCCTGGATGGCTTTGTGACTAGCCATAAAGATAGCTAAAAGTCACATAGGAATTATAGGAGGGAAATAAGCTTGTATTGGGGATGCTTTCAAAGCCATGGACTGAATATTGGGAGTGGACCTGACCAAGACCCCAGACCTATCAGATCTATGACGGCAAGTCTGGTTGGAAGGCAATGCAATGGGGCAAGCTGCAGACAGTCCACGGTTTAGATCAGTATCTACAAAGTCGGGCAATAGGCTATGGTCAGAAGTCTTATAGAAAGGCAGAGGTCAGAAGCTCGGTGTGGTGGCTCACCCCTGTGACCCTAGCACTCTTGGAGGCCCATGGCAGGAGGATCACTTGAGCTGAGACCAGCCTGAGAAACAGCAAGACCTCATCTCTACTAAAAATAGAAACAAATAAGCAGGGCACAATAATGCTCACCTATAGTTCCAGCTACTTGGGAGGCTAAGGCAGGAAGATTGCTCGAACCCAGGAGTTTGAGGCTACAGTGAGCTATGATGATGCTACTGTACTCTAGGTCCTGGCAACACAGTGAGACCCTATCAAAGAGAAGAAAAAAGGAGAGGAGAGGAGAGGAGAAGAGAGGGGAGGGGAGGGGAGGGGAGGAGAAGGGAGGCAGAGCCCAGGATCAGGAAAGTCCATCAGCAGGCAATAGGAGCAACTTTCAAGAAAGCTACAAGTGTCTTGGGTGAGCCATGGAACCAGGAGCCCTTGCAGGATTCCAGGACTGTCCAGAATCAGAAATCAAACAGATTCCATCACAAGCAAATATGAAGGTGCTCACTTTTCCGTCCTCTTCCATGTATCTGCCTAGAACCCATCCCCTCTCACTGTGGAGAAAGGTTTCCCCAACCAAGCCAACTTGGGGAAGGGGAAAAGAGAAAGCACGATGTCAAATTCTTTCGCCCACCACCCATCCCAGGTGACCGCGTGCCTTTGTCTCTCTGGTCAACATAAATCGATCCACTGAACAACAACTTTCAGAATAAGTCAATCTCCATTAGAACCAGAGAGTCACACTGTTAATAGACATTTTTTGCTCTATTGGATCATTTTTACCTTTCCTCCCTCTCTTTCCATTCAAAATTCTTTAAATATACACACAAAGGGGGAAAAAATGAGCCAGCATGCATGCTAATTACATTGTGTTCATTTCTCCTCAAGCGCAACCTGCTAACAGAATCGTGTTACACTTTTGTTTCTCTCTGTTCTATTCTGTAGCGCACAGTTGTTATACTCTTGCTTGGCAGGCGCAGCAGAACCAAAGGGATTAGACACTTAGCATCTGGAAATATTCCACTATCATCATAGACCGAAATCTGCACCGTGCTCCTTCCCTCCTATGCCATGCAGGTAAAACAAGAAAGAGAAAAAGATCCCTTTGCACATCCAGCACAGCCCCGGCAGAGGAACCAGCAAGTTAATGGGAACCACATGTTCTAAGAGCCGGTGACTTGTTCTGGAAGCGAAACCCACATGTGGCGTGTAAGCAAAGAGAGGACTTGGAAAGGCTTAGGTGATAGGCTTTTAACGCTGTCAAGGGAAACATTCAAATCCTCAAATTCAGGAATACTCTGCCAGCACATCATTTCTACAAAAGCTGGAGCATAACTCCAGACCCAGAACTCCAGAGGCAGAATCAAATGGAGACCAAAACCGAGCAAAATTCAAATTCTGGGCAGCCCGCTGGGCTCACCAGTTTGTCCCTCCCATCACAGGTCTCACGCGACAGAGGCTTATGGATGCCTGCCTCTGCACAGAGCCCTGCAAGCCAAGGAGTTACAGGACTACTCAAAGACAATCAAACCCACAAAAGTGAAATCGTCACAGGTAAGATCTCACCTTTTTTTTTTCTTTGAGTCGGAGTCTCAGGCCAGAGGGCCAGGGCATCAGACTAGCTCACAGCAACCTCAAACTCTGGGGTTCATGTGATTCTCCTGCCTCAGACTTCCAAGTAGCTGAGACTACAGGCACCCTTCATGAGGCCCGGCTAATTTTTCTTTTTTTAGTAAAGACTAGGTGTCTCAAATTCTTGAGCTCAAGGGATCCTCCCACCTTAGCCTCCCAGAGTGCTGGAATTACAGGCCTGAGCCATCGCACCTGGCCTATGGTTCTCAATCTTTGATGTGCCTAAGAACTGCTTTCAGACTCCTGGCCCCACTGCAAACCCAGGTGAGCAGAGTTGCTGAGTTGGCTGTGCTGGCCAGGGCTGGGTTTGAACCCACCACCTCCGGCATATGGGGCTGGCACCCTACCCTTTTGAGCCACAGGCGCCGCCCAGCAGTTTCATTTATTTTTACATCTCACTCTACCATCTGTGATAATGGGTGGTTTCTTCTTTGGAGAGGGTTTTATCTCAGAAATATTCCATGGGAGGACACCTGATTGTAAATTAAAACAGAGAGAAAATGCAACAGTCATCTCTCCACGCTGAATCCATCCATTATCGGTCTGTTACTACCTTTTCGTGACTTCAGTGGACTCATAGCCAATATGGAAAAGGCACTAGCTTCACCAAATCCAGTGTCCAGTTCTCTGATGCTTGAAAAAATAGAATTTTCCCTACCAAAGAGAAGCCAAGATTGTACAATCCATGTATAAAATATGCACGTGCAAGTCCAGTCCAAGTGCAGACCGTGCCCTGGCCCTGTTTAGAGAGCTGGCTCTGCTGCAGGGAAAACAATCCAAGCCATGGAGTTCAGAGACCCAAACCCATTTCTGCCTCTGCCACCTAGTACCTTTGGAACTCTGGTCAAGTTACATCCTCTCAGACCTGGAAACAGGGTTGTAATAAAAATAGATGGCAAGCTGGCCAAACACCTATAATCCTAGCACTTTGGGAGGCCAAGGCAGGAGGATCACTTGAGCCCAGCAGTTTGAGACTAGCCTGGGCAACATAGCAAGACCCTGTTTCTAGAGAATATAAAAAAAAAAAAAATAGCCAAGAATGGTGACACACATCTGTAGTCCCAACTACTCAGGAGGCT
>NW_003852472.1:5243493-5276264 GCF_000181295.1 Otolemur garnettii
AAAAAAAAAAAGTGGTTTTCTCTTAAGTTAATATTTATGCAGTCACCTTCTTCCTTTGTTTTTACCTCCTAGTCTGCTCCATCCTCACACTGGCCCCATCTGGAGCCTCAGATGAGCTTGTGAGTGCAGTAGAGCTATACCTCACTGCTGTTGCTTTTTCCTGTTACTTGACCTCATTCCTGCTCCCTATAGCAGGTGTCAGAGGCCCCAACATCTGCTACCCTCTCTGATCCCCTCCTACCAATCTCAGCCCTAAACTGATACGGGAAGGAGAAGGAACCCCTTCCAGGCCCTGCCCTGACATGTAGCCTCAGTTTCCCCATGGCTCCAGCCCCTCTTCCCCAGAGCCTATCCTCCTTTGATGCCTGCACTTGCCCCTTGTTCACCTAAACTAGCATCTACCTTGGAATCACACTTAGTCATTTTTTTTCTGCCCTTTTAGTTCAGCTCCTGGCCAGCCATTTAGTATTCCACTTACCATCTCAGACCAAAGCCTTAAACCTCAACCTCAGTCTAGTTGGCCATGTGGCCTGTCTCCTATGGAGAGACATTCTTAATGCCAAGTGCCTAAGGGATGGTCCAGCTAAGTACCCCCCACCCCCTCCCCAAGTGCCCCACTTCTGTGCCTGGGCAGCAACTAGAGGTTACCTCACTCTTCTTCTAATCACCCTATGGGTCCCTGAAGCAAGTGGATTGCCCAGTCTAGCTCACCCCAAGATGTGGGCTTGGTGCTGAATCCCAAACCCTCCCAACCTGGCCTGTCAGTCCAGTCTCAGGCACACAAAGCCTCAGGCCTAATTTTGAGCCTTGTCCTCACAAACTGGTGTCTCTCTCTGCCCTTGGGACATGCACACCCCAGCCTAACTTAGAGTGGCTCCCCATTTGCTCCCACCAGGTGCCTGGGGCTTCAGACCCTGTCAACCACTCCCTCCCTCTTTGAATAGTTCATTCCCTTAAAGATCATATTAGTTTCCTTTTGCTGCTGTAACAAGTTACCACAAATGCAGTTTAGTAACACAAATATATTATTTTTATTTCTCAATAAATATTGTCCTGGGGAGACCACAGTCATGGGGCTAAAATCCAGATGTTTGCCATTTCTTTTTGGAGGTTCTAGGGGAGTCTGACTCTTACCTATTCCAGCTCTGTCTGCATTCCTTGGTCCAAGGCCCTCTTCCACCTTCAAAGCATCACCCTGACCTCTGCTTTCATGGTCACTTCTTCTTTGCTCTCTACCGCCTCCCCCTTTCCCTTATAAGGACCCTTTGGATCACATGGGAATGCCTGCCCAATACAAGATCATCCCCACATCTCCCAATCCTTAACTTTATCACAGCTGCAAAGTCTCTTTTGCCACATAAGGTAACAACATATTCACAGGTTCCAAGATGAGGAGGTGGACATCTTTGGAGGAACCAATATTCCACCTGTCACAGAGACCATGACATTCCTCTCTCCCCAGTTTTCTCCCCCACCCCAACTCTTCCTCATTTTCCTTCACTGGTTCTTTATTCCCTGGCGATCTCTTCAATGTTGGGGCCCCCAGGATGTCCCTGTGGCCCTGTTTCCACTGTCAATCTCCCTGCGCACCCTCACCAGACACTGATGAATTCCCAAGTAGACATCTCCAGCCCACTGTCCTCTCCTGAGCTGGGACCTGAACACCCAGCATCAGCCCTCTCCGCCTGGGGAGATAGCAAGGCCAGGGTTCTCAGTGGGCACCAATGTCAAAATCTCAACAGAGGGGCCTCTGGGAGTGGTTTTGTACCCCCAGAGGTGCAATTATACCAGAGACAAGTTCATTCTTGCAGGAGAGATAAACACTACAGGCAGAAGGAATAAAAACAAATGTCCTCAATCTATTAATCGTACTTTCTTGATCTATAAATAGCCCATTTTTCCACATCTTGCTCTCCTACTACCTTCTCCATGAGAGGACAAAAATTAACTGAAACATAATACAAAGAATAAAATTACTCAGGATAACAATGTAAATGGCTATCACTTACTGAGAACCTGCCGGGAACGGTGTTAAGCACAGTATCCATGAAATATTTTATCCCACTTAATCCCTATGATGAGCTAGCAAAGCAAGTATTTTTTAAATCAAATGAACAAAGTGTGGCCTCGGAGGGTAAGTAATTCACCAAGTTCATACAGTCAACAAGAGGCAGAGACAGACTTGAACCCAGGTCTGCCTGACTGCGTTGCCCACGCATCTCGGGGTGAGGAAAGAAGGCAGATGACTATGGCTAAAGAAGAGCAGGTGAAAACCAGCAAGCAACAGCTTCTGTTCTTCCTGCTTTCTGCTGTTTGTTTCTTCTTCTGTGCTCACGGAATTCTGCAGGCCTAGAGAGAAGAATCTGTGAGCCCCTGAGGACTTAGTACCTGCAGCACTTTCTCTGGCTCTGGGTTCCCATCACCCAGCCTCTCTGCCCCCAAGAGGGCTCCGGTAATAAAAAGCAGCTGGGGAGCAAATTGCCTGAGAGCTGCCACCCAGTCGCCACCAGCCCCCGCACATCCCTGGAATATTTACACTGGTTAGTTATTAATTCCAGAAGAAGCTGAGGCACAGGGGAAAAATACAGCCCAGTCGTGAGGCAGCCAGGGCGAAGCACCACAGGCTCACTACCTCCTGGGTGGCCGACTGGCGGTTTATTGAGACGCATTATTCTCCTTGGCTTCCCAAAGCGTGCAGGGCTCTTCCTCACTTCAGCATTTTTTTTATCACGGGACACTTGAACCTATAGCTAAATTTCTGTGGCACACTTAACATATATTCATCAGAAAAAGAGAGTTAAAAAAAGAATGTATTTACTGTCCTTGGAACTTCTTTAGAACATAATTTAATTAGTGATCTTTAAAACTTTCCATGACATACCTAAGATCCTCTCATGGCCGCGTACAAATCAAGCCCTGCAAAGAAAGCACAGCCAAGGGAGGCAGCTCCATCCTGCAGCCCCCAAGGGGAACAGATGAGCACTTTCCAGCCTCCCAGCCCCCACCTCTCTCCATCTAACCACTCCCCTTCTTCTGGGGTGTTATTTTCTTTTCACAAACATTACATTAGATGTTTCACACCTCTCTCGGTCTGTTCAGGCTGCTATGATAACAAAATAATAAAGTGAGTGGCTTACAAACAACAGAAACTTATTTCCTACTATTCTAGAGGCTGGAAGTCCAAGATCAAGGCGCTGGCAGACTCACTGTCAGGGATGGCAGCTTCCTCACCCAGGGCAGGCTTTTCATTGCAACCTCACATGGAGGAAGAGATGAGGGGTCTCTTTGGAGCTTCTTCATAAGTATCCTGACTTAAATTCTCTCAAACATTTTATACTATTTATCAATATTTCCCCCCAAATTTCAAGTACCTAAAAAGGAAGATACAGAAATCCAACAGAAAAGGTCATTAGGTCCTTAAGCAACTTATGAATCCAATCAGTCAAGCCTGTAAATATAATAATTCAGATTCTTATAGTTTGATACAGTTTATAAACAGCTATGTTCTCTTAAATTGTTCATATTAACATCACAAGAATCATAAGTCCGATTTCTTTTTATAATTGACAAATAATAAATAATTATATATATGTATGGGATACAATGTGTTGTTTTGATGTACGTGTACATTGTAAAATAATTAAATCGAACTAATCATAATAACATATCCATCACCTCGCATACTTAGCATTCTTTTGTGCTAAGACCTTTTAAAATACCCTTGTGGCAATTTTGAAATATGTACTTACTATAGTCTCCATGCTGTGCAACAGATCTCTATAGCTTACAGAAAAACATTGTTAAATTATTCCACCACCCACCGAAGTCTCTGAGTACCTCACAACCTGAAATAGATGATCAGGAAGAAAGGAGGAAAAAACAGAAGATTTGCAAAATTTGAAGCTATGTCTGCTACTCCTTAACCATGGAGAAGCTTTTGTTGTAAAGAAAGAAGATCACAGTGGGAGTATAGTTGAGAGACTCTTAAGACCGTCTTTCTAAAAGGAAAGGAGATGAAGAGGGTCAGGCAGGTATCAACCCAGTGGGGCTAGGAAATTCCCGGGGCCAACTGGCAAATTTCAGTGAAAATTTGACCTCTTCTGTTGTAAGCATGGAGCAATTCTTCTCCATAAGTCAAATCACAATTTGTTTTTTGATAACTGTTTAGCAGTTCCAGAATAATTTATGGTAGAAGAAAAATGCATAATCAATCTTTTCTTTCTTCCTTCCTTCCTTCCTCTATTTATTCATTCTTTCTTCATTCCTCAGGTGAATTCCATGTATAATTTTCATGAATTTCCTGGGTGTGTATATCCAAAGGTCTTCCTCCAGATCAAACAGATGAAAAAGCAAGGGCTTACCACACTACAAATTCGCCTGTGAATACAAGGTATGGTTGAGTGCCCACTGCAGGCCAGTAAGTGAAAGATGAGCCCAGTTCTCTAGATAAGAATGAAGGGCTTGGGGCTGACCTCTTCATGCTCTTCATGCTCTTCATAGGTGACGTGCTACATGTGCAAGAATTTTCACCCCATGTCAGCTCAGTGGTCCTTCCAGGCCCATGTTTCAGCTCTGAAAGTGGCACCAAGGACACTTGAGGAAGAACGAGGGGGTAATTACAAACATGACCTTCAACTTACTTTTTGGCTTTTTTTTTCTTTTTTTTGACCTTCAATGTTCTAAGTAACCTGTTAGCACCAGGCTACTGCACCTGGCATAAAATAGGAGCTCACTAAAGAGATCATACATACATGGAGGACAGTGGAGGTCAGGCATGGAGGACTACTATGGGGGGCTTAAAGACAATCACAAGTTCCTTCTTGACTACTTGTACAACACTTACAGAATAAAAACTAAGATTTAGTGAATGGTGATTCTGTGCCAGGCACTGTGAGATATAATTTCTAAAAATAACCTTCTTATATCCCATGATAGCTCCCTGAGGTAGGTCCTTTTACGGATCAATGAGTGGACACAGGAGATAAAAGGACTTATCTCTGATGCTTTCCTGCCCCCAAAGCTCCTACCTGACTTTAGGGAGATCCTGAATCTCCTGCAGAATTGTGCAGCCAAGTCCTGAGAAAGAGAAGCACCAAGACTCTTGGGAAATCCCTGAGTGGACACTAATGGTGACGTTTCAGGGACCAAACCAGCAGCAGGGACAGTGAGATCTACTTTGCTCCGATTCTCCATCCAGCAGCAATGACCCAATAGATTCATGAAATTCTCTCAACAACCAACTGTGGCCAGTTAATTATTCTTGTCATGACCCAGACTCTGGGATATATGTACAGGGAACCTACTTCCCACCTTAGAGGACACACCTATTGAGCAACGGCTACAGCATCCAATGCTCTCTTTTTTTTAGTCCAGTTAAAATAGTTTTTTTTAATAATTAAGAGCCTACCATGACCAGGGCACCAGAGATACCAGGACAAGCATGACAGACGTGCTCTCTACACCGACAGTTGACAATTCAGAAGGCATTCAATTCCAACAGGGATGCTGGCAATCTAGAGAGTGCCCAGGGGAAGGCAGATGGCAGCAAGGTCAAGAAACCGGACAACAAATTAGCAAAAACATTGGCAATTTCTATAGCTGGGTGATGGGCCTATGGGAGTTCATACTATAGTTCTATTTGGAGTGCGTTTGGAAACCTCCCTAAGTCATCTGGAGTCAACATGCTGAAAATGAACTAAACACTTTGTATGTTGTCAAAAATCTAATGAATAACCCTTTAAATTATTTAGCCCTTTCCAAACTGTGGCAAAATCGGTCCTCCCAGAAGTGGTATGAAGTGGGCAGGGAGGTAATAACTATTTGCATTTTATGAACGCAGAAAAGACTAGAATCACAGAAATGGAGCAGGAAGGCACCTAAGAAGCCCACCTTTGATTTCCCATGCTAATGTTTGACCTGATTATTTCCCCATCCACCAGGACACATTACTTCAATATGAAATGAGAACTTTTTAAAATCTGAAAAGAACTTTTAAAAATCTATAGTATGGACATCCTTGGAAATGACTGAGTGTCTGGCTCTGGAATTAACAAGCAGAAGATTAAAGCTTCTCCCATTAGAAATAATTTAAAGAGATTTGTGCTGTAGGTGGGATTGTATAGCATCGAGGAGGTCCTCTAATTGTTGATTTTCCTGGTGCTGGAGATTTCAGAAGTCTTCTTCAAATTTTTACATGGATTCCTTCCTGGGGTATAGTTGGTGGGGGAAGGAGATATCATCCAGATAGGACTTTGGTCCCCACTTGTAAACGGGAGGAAAAAAACACCAAAATAAATACAGCTCCTATTCAATGAGCAGAAACACTCTTGCTGTGCACTTGCTAAAGGTTTATATTACATTACCTCACCTAATATTCCCATTGACCTAGTAGGCAGATACCAACACTATACCAACGCACAGAGAAAGTAACTTATCCGGCTGATGAAAGATTCTTAGCCAGAACCTCAATAGCAACCTCAGTTTACTGCTTCTGGGACAGTTTGCTCTAGTTTCCTTGTTTAGAATTCTCTAGCACCCTGGGAGGCCAGCCCAAGACTGACAAGGGCACTTAGGGAGTGGAGAGGAAAAACAAAGGCACCTGCAGAGCCAATTAGTGAGCTGAAATTCAACTCCAAAACCTAACAGTTGGTTCCTTTAGCTAAAGTAGAGAGAGCTTTGATCACAGTTACTAACTCGTGAACAGCACAGACTGACCTCGGTTCCCTGCAGGGAAAAGTAAACATTCTTGTGGAAATACAAACATATCACTAATGGTCTAAAAAGGCCGGTAATGGAGGCATAATTTCTTTTGGAAACAAGCCCCCTACAATAGGAAGGGTGGTGATGGTATTGTTACCAGCTAAAAGGATGATCTTTCCAACTGCAGCCAGAATGCCTCCTCTGGAAATGACAGCACCCGCAGAGCAGATGAAGAATGAAATACGAATTCCCCGACCCAAAATCCTGCCTGCTCTGCCTAAGAAGTCAGCGCCTCTCCGACTTGGAAGTGTCACCTGTTATAGTTCTCCTCTGAGAGGGAGGTGGATAGGTGAGGTTTGAGAAGGTATAATTACCAGCGGAACCTGGAACATCTCAGACTCTGCTACCAGACAAGGTTTTCTCTGCCAAGTGCACCCTGAAAGAGCCTTCCCCGCCACCATTATGAAAACTGCTGTCAGCGGAGCAGCCCTGTTATTAAATGCTGCTCACTTGGCGCGTCTGTGCTGGGGGCGTAATCACAGGTGGTAGACCTGGAGGGGAAGTTCAAGGGGAGTAAAGAAAGAAAACACAAGAATGAGCAGACTAAAAACATATAAATGAGGTGTAAAAATTCGATTAGAGGTCTGGGAAAGGTGGGAGGAAATAAAGAAATGGAGGGGACTCTCTGAAGGTTTCTTCAGTTCTTGGGTGGATGGGTTAGAGTCTTTTTTTTTTTTCAACCCATGAGGGTGGGGAGAGAGGTTCTAGAAAGGTGAGAGATGTGGGAGAATGTGTTGTCAGGGCAGGGCTACCGCTCCCTGGGCCACCTGCTGCTCCCTTCAATAAAATAATGGACTCGTGGATCAATAAAGTAGAAAGCTATTGGCATGTAACTGACCTGGACTTTCATGTGCACACCAAAAACACAAGTGACCATCAAAGACAAGCACAGCTTAGGGAGGGGGGAAGGTTAGACAGGCCTTACAAGATCCAGGCACGAGGAAATTAACCAAGATTTATTCCCCAGTCATCCTCCTGATGGGCCAGGAAGCAGTTGCCGGGAGTGTGAGTCACAGTGACTAAATAATGAAACTGTCTTAGAGTCATGGTAGGCAAGCCGGGGTGGATACCAGAGTCACCAGGGGAGGGTGGAAGGGGTTAAAAATAACTCAGTGCTGGACCAGTTAAAGTCAAATTTCTAGGGGGAGGATAAGGATCCCCGTGTCTCTTAAAGCACCCCCAGATGGTTCTCACAACCAACCAGGATGGCACCACTATCCTGGAGGAAGCAGGGCTTGAACTGTATCTCCTGAGAATATCCAGCACTGCCTGATTCAAACCCTCCCAATCATCAAGACTCAGCTCATGTGGCACCCACAGAAAGAACCATCAGTGAGCCCTTAGCCGCTGAGCAAGTGCACGGTGATGGGCTAAATGCTGTCCAGGAAATGAGTAAGAGAGAGACAGTCTCTGCCCAGATAGTTTATAAATGCAGGGAGGGAGAAGGCAAGTGTCTGGTGCAGTGAGGAAACTCAGTAAATATTTATGAAATAAACGAATGAATAACTTAGTGAATGACTTTACAATAATAGCACAGTAAATACATGAAAACAGAGAAGCAAATATTATGCACAGAGGAGGGAATGACCAATGAGCTGGGCAAAGGAGGAGACTTTACAAAAGTGGTAACATTTGCTTTTGTTTTTTAATTATCGTTTCAGGTGAACTGAGGGACAAAGAATTAGGTTAGGTAGAGTCCCTCTTATAAGTGTGTCCCGCCCCCAAGAAGTGTGCCCTCCATACTAACATGGTGCCCACCGAGTGGGAGCACACCCACTCCTCCTCCCCTCTCTCCACTCCCTCATTCCTCCTCCACCCACCCTTGAATTGGTTTGAGTTTTTCTCTTATGTATTAGATCATCTACTGGCTTCATATTAGTATGGAGTGCAGTGAATTCTTGCTTCTCCATTCTTGTGATGCTTTGCTAGGAAAAATGTGTTTCAACTCCATTCGGGTTAATACAAAAGATGTAAAGTCTCCATCTTTTTTAATGCCTGAATAGTATTCCATGGTATACATAGACCACAGCTTGTTCATCCATTCCTGGGTTGGCAGGCATTTAGGCTGTTTCCACATTTTGGCGATTGTGAATTGAGCTTCAATAAACAATCTAGTGCAAATATCCTTATGATAAAATGACTTTTTTTCTTCTGGGTAGATGCCTCCCAAAGAGGTTGTATTAATCTGCAGTCTCACAAAGGTGGTAGCATTTGAATTGGGCCTTGAAGGATGGGTAGTAATAAATTTTAACATTTGAAAGAAACAGATAAATATATGTTAACATTTGTTCAGGACTTTAATATTGACAAATGTTTTACGTGTATTTATGTTAACTCATTGGGTGTCTTTCAATAGCCCTTGAGGTTGGCATTTCTTGACATTTTAATTCCTACTTCAAAAGTAAGGAAAGGCCAAATGACTTAGCCAAGGTCATGTAGGTGACGAGGAAGAGAGCTCAGCTCTCTATCCCGGAATCCATGCCTCTCTTGTGATGCTGCTCTGGACTCATCCCAGAAGCAGCTTTTGGGGAAGGACATTCTAGCTCACGAAAATAGGGATGTTCCACTCTGAGCATATGGTTTGTATATGGAAGAATGTTTGTTTGCTTTTTAATAAAAAACAGGATATAGGTTTCGTGGATCCTGTGGCTTATGCAATCTGGGAGGCTCCCTTAATAGAAACTTTACAGAAAGTAATCCAAAATTACAAACCCCAGATTAGATACAAAGTGAATATTGACTTAGAATGAAGAGGGAACTCCCAGAAAATTACACATTTTTAACAGACACATATAACAAAGCCAGAAAAAGAACAGATATCTCTATTCCTCAACTACCTCACACCCCTTTGTAATACATTTTAACCTCCAGGGTGGTGCCTGTGGCTCAAAAGAGTAAGGCCGCATATGCTGAAGGTGGCAGGTTCAAACCCAGCCCCAGCCAAAAACTGCAAAAAAAGAAAAGAATAGAAAAATACATTTTAACCTCCAATTTGGGGGCTGTATACATTTTGACTGCCTTTTGATAGTATGGTGAGCATGGTGGGTCAAAACTTGTTTCATATTATTCAGAGTTCACAGATGCTTCTTTGAGCATCACCACTTGCTAATGATAAATGTTATGTTTATCAAGTTATTTCCTTTGATAGCTGTAAGATTTGGGGACATTTCTCTTATAGGGATGAATCATAAATACTCTTTGACTTGATGACTCTGAGAGACAGGGGAACAATTGTGGTTTTTTCCCTGTTCCCACACACCATTCAGTACAACACTCTGACATCAGATGTGTGGGATAGAGAGGAGGGATGGGGAGGTTCCCTACACATTAACCAAGCAATTCTTCAGCAGACACAAGCAGACTGTCCTAGAATTCAATTCAATTCTGACTCTACCTGCCTGGAGATAGCATCAGATCCCACAAGTTAAGGGCTCCGTTCTGCAAGACTGGCTCACTTCCAGAGCCAAGCCCCAGGTTGTGATCTGTGCTGCTTCTGACCAAGCAGCTACAAATTAGGGACCCTCACGATCCCTTCCTCCTTGGGTTTAATCAGTTTGCTAGAACAGCTCATACTTCCCTTATGTTTACCTGTTTATTATAAAAGATATTACAGAGGATACAGATGAGCAGCCCATGAAAATGATACATAAGGAATGTGGGAACAGGGCTAGAGCTTCCATAATCTCCCCAGACACCCCACTGTCTAGGTACCTCCACGTGTTTGGCTATCCACAGGCTCCCCAATCCTTGTCCAATTGAGTTTTTATGGAGTCTTCATTAGATACTCATAATTGGTTATGGCATTGGCCATTGATGATCAACTCAACCTTCAGCCCTTCTCCCTCTCTGGACTTTCAGTCTGACCCTCTAATCACATGGTTGGTTCTCCTGACAACCAGCCCCCTCTCTGAGGCTGTCCGGGGGCCTCAGTCTCTAGTCACCTCACTGGCATACAAAAAGACCATCTCTTTGTCTCTTTGGAAATTCTAAGGGTTTTAGGAGCCATGTGGCAGGAAGGGGAGGCAAACAAAGAAATGTATCTTCTTACATTCGATGGATAAATCACAATATCACAATGACTCTCATTTACCAAGATGCCAGATATGTCTTCATTGCAGTGGTATAGTATGTTTTATGTAATCTTACAGGAAGGAAATTCCACTTTGTCTAGGCATGTTTGGGAGGAATCAATCTTAGCAATTTTACTTGTTTGATACTTGAGAGAATTTCCCACAGTCTAGGTTATAACTCCATACCTTTCAAATCTTTCTTCTCCTTCATTTCCTACTTGCTTTTGGTGCTAGAGTTCTATGGGATCCTGTCATATCACTGCAGGCTCCTAGCCCTGTACCTTTGTGTCTTAGAACTAATTAAGTCAGCATCATGGAGGTCAAGAGCATTCCTGGAAGCCATACATACGCCAGGAAGGCTAGCAAGATTTAAACTACCCATAGAACTCACAGCCAACTATATAAATTTGTGCCACTGAACCTGATCAAAAATGCCTGCTCCTTCCACTTCCCCTTCAGAAGATCAAAACCTGATGGCCACCCTTCCAATGGCACGGAAGGAACTCTGGAAATTTTATCCCCAAATATGACAGCTTGGTATAAAGAATGTTTTGAATTAAAGGCCATTTGAGATCAAAAAGCACTGGATAAAGTGACCTGATCAAAAGATCAAAGAGGGAATTGACTTCCTTTCCTATCCCTCCCTGTTATGTCAATAAATTGAAGGAAAGATCAAGAATCCAAGCAGAGCTCGCCCAAATCATTGTAAACATAATACCTGTCTCTCAGGTTAATTTAACATGCAAAGAGAATCACTTATAAGTCAATCTGTCTCTCCCATCCATTCGTCCTTCCTAGCATCCTTTGTCACCCCTAAATAGAATTATTCCACATTTCCCCTCCCTGCCAAAAAAGATAGATAGAAAAATATCTGAACTTAATTGGAATATTAGGTAATCATCCCTTATTCTCTTATTAATCTGCCTTAATTGTGAACTGATCTTTCAGGGAAATTTCAGGGGAAAGGGCAAGTTTCCCCTCATCCCTACAATGAAGCCACCCTCACAGACTGATGAAGGGGTGCAAGGGAAGAACCACAGTAAGGGCCCCTAAAACTCAGAGAAGGAACAGGCTTAGCTAGAACAATGATAGGGATCAGCCACTGTCCCCTCATTTGCTTGACAACAATCACCGCTTCCTGTGTTTGCTTCTTTACCCTAGAGTGGCTTTCCGTATCTTCCAGCTCCAGTATTCCAGTAACATGCCCACCCAGACCAAGGAACTGACTCAACTGGCCTTGAACCTTCCTCCGAAGGTCTCTCATTCCAGGGCCCCAGCTAGACAGTCGCCCATACCAAAGGACTGATAGCTCTACCCTAAAACCAGCCAACTGACAGAACCCGATTGCCTAATCCTCTGCCCACCAAACTCTCTCTTTTTTTTTTTTTTTTTTTTTTTTTATTGAACGGTAACTATGTACATTAATGCACTTCTGGGGTACAGTGTGGGGTTTTCACATGCAATCTGAAATACTTCCATCAACTGGTCAACACAGCCTTCATGTCATTTTCTCAGTTATTGCTTTAAAACATTCACATTCTACTCTTAGAAAGATTCACCTGTACAAACTCTCTTTAAAAACTCTGTCTCCCCAATTCTCCAGGAGGCAGATGTGAGAAATTTCTTCTGTCTCCCTCCATGGCACTATGCGGAATAAACTTTCTCTGCTGTAAACCCCCTGGGTATTGGCTTCCTCTTGGGCAGCAGCCAGATGAACCTGGCTGGGTGGCAACAATGTCACAAAGCAAAAGGCAAACCTGTTCAACTCCTCATTTTTTTTTTTTAAAAAACAGAATCTCACTATGACACCCTCAGTAGAGTGCTGAGAGGTATCACAGCTCACAGCAACCTCAAACTCTTGGGCTTAAGCGATTCTTTTGCCTCAGCCTCCCAAGTAGCTGGGGACTCAACTCCTCATTTTTTAATATACGCTGCCCCCATAAAGGGTACACACTGCACTGAGCACCCAGCAGCTTCCTTTGTAATCCAGGGTGTGTCTGTCTAACATTGTCTATCTGAGAGTCAGGTCCCTGGGGTAACCAACAGTCCCAGTTTGCCCAGGAGATGCCTGGGTATGTCCCAGGCAAACCAAAACAGTTAGCCACCCTACAGAGAGGCAGCACAACAGACAGGCCTACGCTGCTCTGAAGATGTTTCCCACACCCATCATGAGCCCTCTGTGATCCAGATAGATTTGGTGATCATATCCCTGTCTTAGTCTTTGATTGCAAGGCTGTTCATAATTCTCTGGACCTGGGACTACCCATGTATTTCATCTCCCTGAGGTTTGACCATCGGTTTCTGCTGTTACAGTGTGAGTAGATCCACATCTCTTGTTCTCACTGAAGGAGCTCAGGAAATTTCACCCCAAAATCTGACTCCTTGCTATGAAGAATATTTTGAATTTAAAGCCCTTAGAGAGCAACATGCATGAAAGAGGCTTTCCTTCTATCTGCATAAAACCAGATCAGACCTCTCAAAAGAACAATCAAATTCCCTTCCCTGTTAGCTCAATATATTTCAGGAAAGAAGATAAAGGATGCAAGCAGACCTGGCACAAATCATTTTATATATAATACCTGTCTCTCACGTTAATTTACAAGTCAGTCTGCTCCCCCAACCTTTATTAATTCTTCCAAGTATCTATTCATCCTCCCTAGCAACCATGTATTGCCCCTAAACAGAATTATCTATATTCCTCGCCTTTTCTTCACCTCTAAAAGGGGGGCATATAAATTTTTGGATACCACTGGGATATTGGGGGATCATTCTGTGATTCTTCCCCTGCACACAGTAAATAAATCTCTCTCTTATTTATTTGCCTATCTGGGTTGGTCTTTCAGCAAACCTTCCAGGGAAACAGCAAGTTTCCCCTCATTCTCACACCACCAATGTAGACAGTCTCTTAGAGTGTACACATGGTGCCAAATTAGGCCAAGTACCCTTTTTCACTCCCACACACCATCAAGAGGCCTATTTTGGCATTCACAGATGAATTTAGAGCAGCAGTTCTCAACCTGTGGGTCTCGACCCCTTTGTAACAATGAAAATACATCCTGCATATCAGATATTTACATTACAATTCATAATAGTAGCAAAATTACAGGTAT
Organism: Otolemur garnettii; assembly: GCF_000181295.1. NCBI lineage: Eukaryota > Metazoa > Chordata > Mammalia > Primates > Galagidae > Otolemur > Otolemur garnettii. The sequence goes on from NW_003852472.1 coordinate 5,257,433, forward strand.
GAAGTAGCAATGAAAATAACTTTATGGTCAGGGGTCACCACGACATGAGGAACTTCATTACAGGGTCATGGCATCGGAGGCATTAGGAAGGTTGAGAACCACTGATTTAGAGGTTGTGGATAAGTAATTTCATTCAGATCCCTTTAAAAGAAGAAGCATTCACAGATAACTATTTTGCTTTTCAATTCCTAGTAACATCACCCAGTTCCTTGCCCACCTCAGCCCACCTCCAACAAGTTTGCATGCACAGACACTTATGCAAACGAACCTCCAAGGAAACTGTGAAATATGGGTTTGGGCCTTGTGTTTTAGAGTGGCCAATGTGTCAATAGCACAATAATGATAAAATAGAATTCTAGAATTAGGATCTCAGCTACCCTTCCCTGAAGGACTCTGATGTATGACAAGTGACTGGGTTAAAGAACCTAAAGGACCAGGGGTGGACCATACAGTCTTCCAGACAATGAGAATGATCAGCTTCCATCGCATTCAGACAGCACTTTGGAGCATGTCACATCTTTTGAGCCTATCAACTATCCTGTATCCCTTAGCGTTCTTCACCTGTAAAATGACTTTTGTCTCTGTATGACCTTATGATAACTCTGAAAGCAACCCATGAAACTAAGAAGGAGGTACCCTTGTCATTCCCCAATGAACCCACTAAGGCCTGGAAGGAACAAGTAACTTATTACCCCCAACACCTAAAACAGCCATTTGCATTGCTCCTGACGCTATGGGTTGGGCAGTCTCAGCTGGTGGTGCACCTGTGCTCTACAGGACACCAGCCAGGGAGGCCAGGCCTGACATCTTCACGTACACATGTGGTGCCTCGGTGCTCCTTTGCCTGCCTTGCTCCACAAGGTGTCACATCTTCCAGGGCCTGTCCCTGTGGCTCAGACTTTTCATTACATGGAGATTTCCTTGTAAATGGAACTTGTAAATACACTTCTAGGGCACTGGCTTCCAAGAGACAGGAATTGGAAGCTTCCAGACCAGCAAAGGGCCATGCTAGAACTGAAAGGGTCACTTCTACTGTATTCTATTTGTTAAAGTAGTCACAGAGCCCTGTCAAAGGGGTGGACAGCCTCCATGGCCCAATGGGGTAGAGCAAAGTTGACATAGGAGGTTATTCTCGCCATCCTTGCTACATATCAAGACTTTGGTTTGCAGAATCAGATTCCTTTTGTCCTTCCGGACAGATGACAGTTCTTAATCTATAACAGATGTAAGTGATGCACATGTATTTGCTTTAGCAGAACATAAGTGCTACCTGTACAGCTACATGCATCCTTTGCATAACATGTTTCCCTAGAAGACAATTAGGATTTAATGCAATTTTTTGGCAATTATAAATTCATAAGTTGATAACACATAGTTTTTTTAAAACCCATAAACCACACATTCAGAATTAGCTCATCTGGAATTTGTAGTGATTTTAAAACTATGTTTGCAAATCAGATGATCAATTCTAACACAATCAGAAGGGGGATGTTTAATTGACTTAAGAAAATTAACTCTGGATATTTGCAATCACTTTATCAGCATCATTTGCATGTAAACATTGTGCTCTTATCAATGATTCTTATCTAGTCATTAAAGTAGGCCTTGTACTTAGCTAAACGCTTGTCATAATTTCACAATTTTTACTCACTAGGGCTGGCCACCCTCCAAGATATTCCAATTAAGAGTTTATCACTCTGTCACACTTTCAGAGGGCTGTGTAGACATACAGTTAAATTCTATCTAGAGGACGTATCCCAGGCTACAGCTGCTCTGCTTCTCTGGAATTTTTTTTTTTTTTGCCTTGTTTTTCTAATGAAAATAATCTATTGATCCTGTTCATAAGAGGAACACAAAGCTCCAAATCATTACCTCCTGGCAGTAACTAATTTTTGAGTCCTATCTGCTTCACCACACTCCTTAATGGCAGTCGAATAAATATCTAAAAGGCAGACTTCTCAGCCCTTTCTGAAAGATACTGTCTTCCTACAAGGGAACAAAACAATCAATAAAACCAACAAATATTTACTGAACATCAAACTATGTGTTGACCACCAAGCTAGGTGCCCTCAGGGTCTTTTGCCCTTAAGTAACTTACCACCCAACAGTGGAGACAGGAGAAAGCCATAAGAGTAATTCTGAATTGTCTGGAAAGAAATGCCAAACCTCCCCTTCCCACCTTCTCAGATAACAGCTCCTGGGACCAGGGATGGATGTGTGACCCCAAGGCAGCCAGGGCTAGCTGTGGCTTGTGTGGTCTGGCTCAAGCAGGTCAACTGCTACAGTCTGATTCTTACTGGAATTTGAGCTAAAAGGCATAGAAGTTTTTTGTTAACAGGGATGGTGAGCATTGGAGCTAAAAGGTCATAGATAGATTCAGGGACTAAGACAGACATTAAAATAAACTGGTGAGTCCACAAGAAAAGTTGAACTGGACAAACCAATAACAGGCAATCAGAAAGAGAATACAAACCTCTGTTTGCAATGCAGGTCTCTCTCCCCAGATTCTGTGATAGCTCTTTATGATACAATAATTCCCTTTTCTGCTTGAGTTGTTTTGACTGTGTTCAGTACCTTGGACCCAAAGATCCACAAGAGCCTCGTGTATTTGTCAATTTTTCATGCCTATTCAAATCAGGCACTCTGTGGTATATAGGCCTAAAATAAGCAGTAGTTCACTCTGGGCTTAAACCACTGTACTGAGTGGCCTCTGGCCCATTGATATTACTATGGAACCTCTTGTGGGTAGATGGAGCTGCCCTAGAGGTCAGGAACTGTGACCTACTTCTTCAAATTCCCTAATTGAAGATAGAAATTTCCCAGCAGATATTAATTGATTAATTGAAAGCTATACACTAAAAACTCTTACTAGCACACACACATACTAAATCAGAAGGCCCACATTCCTATTCATCCAGCTACATCAATCACATCATTCACTGTGTTTCTGTAATCTTTTCAACAAGCTAGTATAGTCAATTTCCAATTATCTGTGTCAGTGGGGAACAGGAATAGTCTGAATAATGAAACCCACAAATAATCCATACATTTAATTTTAGTAGTTGCTTCCAGCCAGTATGAAAATTTCCCACTGTGAATGTCACTTTTCTTCCTGCCCCTCCTCTGTGGCAGGGGCAAATATTGCCAAGCGAATCCTTAACAGGGCATAGAGAAAGTCGGGGTTTGGAGGAGCTGTGCACCAACTAGTCAGACTTCAAATAATGAAGCCTGACTCCCCATCAGAGGAGGCAGTGCCTAGTGTGGTAGCAAAGGACAAAGTGTAGGACCTTGCCCTAAATTCCAATTCATAACAACTCTCTGTCTCCTTATGGTCACCAGCTGTGTGTGACCCTTGGCCAAATCAGCCAACTGTGCTGCCAGCTCCTCCCTCGTTCTGGGCCCTGGAGCAAAGACTCACAGGGCAAATAGCACAAGAATCACACTATGGGATGCTGTGTCCACTCAATCAGCAAATATTCTTGCACACATGCTATGACACGTGCCAATTATACATATAAGGTCAGACAATTAAATTTTCGAACTCATCCTATCCTAGAAAAAGTGCTACACACCTCATTGCTGAATATTACTAAAGTCACCTTTGAAGTCCTCCCCTTGGGAAGCTCCGCCCCAATGCCAGCACCCAGTCCACCCTTTAAAGCACTTCTGCTAGGATGAGTTCACAAACTTACTTGTCAGACCTCATATGATGACAGCTCTCATGGCCATTCCAGAAAAACAGTTCCAAAATTGCTTGGAAGGGTGGAATGGGCACTGGTATCAGCGCATAGCTTCCCAAGGAGAGTACTTCTAAGGTGACTTTAGGGATTTGTGGCAATGAGGTATATATCCTTTATCTAGGATGAGTTCATGCCCTTATTTACCTGACTTAATATATGTCTCTATGTGGATCAAAGGATTGAGGTATGTACCCCTCATGCGTATATACAAAGCAACTACTTGTGCCTTTGATGTATCACATATACTTAAAAAAGAAAACAAGCTTGATTTGAGAACCCCTCCATAGGGCCACTACTTACCAAAATTGTGAATGCAAATGGCACTTGGGTTTACTCATTTCAGGTGACTTCCTTTAATGATAACCAAAAGGCAGTTTGTTGTTGTGGTGGTTTTAATCTGGGCTTCCAAGTCAATAGGCTTAAAAAAAAAAAAAAATACAAGGATTACTTCATTTCCTCTGATCTCCCTGTGCTGGGAACTGGTTAAACCTTAGTTGGCCAATAAGTGGCCTGGGAGATGACTCTGGCCCCTAGAAGTGTTTGGCTGTCCCAACGTAGGTGGTCTCCAGTTCACCAAGGTCTCCTCAACCTCCTACTTCTCTGCAACACTGAGGGCACAAATCAATTGTTTTCATCACCTAATAACCTGATCTCTTCACCAATTTACATTTTCCACCTGGATTTTCTAGGCCATTTGCATTTATAGTCTGTGGGCTGTACTTTCTAAATTGCACCAAAAATGTCTCCTATCCCATAGCTCTCTTTATAATGGGACTTTGATACTCTTCCCCTAAAGAGATGTGAGTTTAAGTTCCTTATATTTGGGCATGTCTATGGACTACAGTACAAACTGGGGCAGTTTCCACCCCATGAAGTGCTGCCATTCATACCAGCTCTTGAGGGCCAAATATATACATCTCTTCCCAACTCTGTGTTTGGTTGCTTGAAATTAGCTGTGGTGGGAGTATCTACCTCAGGGTAATAAGCAAACACTAGAAATCAGGGCTTTTCCTACCCCCAGGAAGCCGACAGTTAAGTATTCACAGCACATGGCTTCGCCTGCTCCTCTTGTGGTACTCCCTCTGAGAACCAAGCCACTGCCCAGCAGCCTATGGAGAGACCCTGCAGGAAAGCAAACCAAGGGCTGTGCCCTCAGCCCCCGCTGAGCTCCCAGCTGACACCCAGGACCACCTCGCCAGCTTTATAAAAGAGCCACTTAAAGTGGCTTTCCCAGCTCCCAGTTGATGTCACAAGGAGCAAAGACCAGCCTTCCCCTTGGAACTTCATCTAATTGCAGACTCACACACAAAATTTCAAATTCATGAGCACCTATTGAGGTTTGGAATGACTTGTTCAGCAGCAATAGTGACCAGAATACAGTTGCTGGTGGCCTGGAGCAGCACGGCTCTGCCCTACATGGGCCATCTGACCTTTGACCCACCACCTTCACTCTAGTTTGCTGGTTTCTACAATGTTTAACATCAACACAAGTTCAGGTAGACTTGGCCATTTCTTCATGGCAGGGCTGACAGACTCCCCTGAGAATTCCAGGATCTCAGCCACAGCTGTTTGTAGTTCAGGACACAACAGCTTGAGTTGGAGCTCAACTGCTTCCTTTTTCCTGAATCGCTTGCTCTGACTATTCCTCGTTTGAAAGTGCACACTTCTCACAGAGCTGAAACCGAGAAAATTCTGCTCTTCCATATCCACGGCTGTCATCTGGAATGCCTTCTCTCTGGCTGTTGCAAGGCACCTAACATGTTGTACAGAAATGGAAAACATCCCTGTAGTTCTGCCTAAAAAGTACCCCTCCCTCATGGCATAAATTACTGATGCTACCTTATTTCCCATAACTTGCTCTCAGGCCACAGCGGGAGTTTGTCCCCATCAAAACCCATGTTGAATTTGATCCCCAACGTGGCAGTGTTGGGAGGTAGGGCCCAGTGTGACATGTGGCAGACCCTCCATGAATGGCTTGGTGCATTCTCATGGTAGTAAGCTCTCATTTTTAGCAAGACTGGGCCAGAGTGGGCTGTAACAAAGCCAAGACACCCCTCAGGTTTTATCTCTGTGCATTGTGTCTTCTGCCCCTTTGATCTTCTCTACAGGAGAGATCATGATAAAGCATGAAATTCTTCACTGGAAGCCAGGGTCATACCCTTGAACTTCCCAGCCCATAGACCCATGAGCCAAATAAACCTATTTTCCCTATAAATTACCCTGTCTTAAGTGTTCTATTATAGGAACACAAAATGGACTAAGACACCACCCTTTTGGTGGCATAACATGAGTTTCTAGTCACCATGAACTCACACTATTATCTACCCATGTGTGAGTTACATGAATAAGATTCCACCCTTGCTCATCAAGGATTCCCATCTATTGGATGTATTCACTGAGAGATCTGGGGAAAACATCTCTCAGTCTGAGTTTCAAAGTTTGAACAAGAGTTTGCTTGACCGGAAGGAAGGGATGGAGGGAGAAAAGAAGGAAGGATATATTAATTACTTACAGGAAGGAAAATAGAGACAAGTTTAGGGAAGAATAAGAATTTGGATGTATTTAGAGCAAAAGATAAACAGAGTTCAGAAGATGGCTTGAGGTCAAAGTTTGAACTTTGTAGCGTTACTGAAAGTAAGCTAAAAATGACATGAACTGATTTGCATTTTCTGAAAATAACTCTCTAAGAGGCAGAGTGGAAAATGGCTCAAAGGGGGACTTAATTGCAGGAAAGGAGGCCAATTTCAAGGCCATTTGTAGGCAAGAGGCAGTGAAGATTAGAAATGAGCTGGTGAGAGCTGGAATAGAGGAAAGATGCAACATGTGGGGTAGAAACCACAACATTTGGTGAGTGGCTTTCATCTGGAGGCCGCGGGGAGACTCAGAGGGACTGATGTGTGGAGCAGGAGGAGGGGTCTTGTAACAGCAGCTGAAACACATGCACAGCACTTACTCTGTGCCAGGTGCTATTTTAAGGGTTTTACTACATTTAATCCTCACATCGATCCTATGGATTAGATTTTTTTATTATTCTATCTCACTTTCACAGATAGGGAAATTGAGGCACAGTGAGAATAAGCCAAAGTTACAGAGCTGGGACATCAAACCAGGCTCTAAGGATTGCCCAGGGCTGCCCCTGCAGGGTGTGAACACAGGCAAGAGAATGAAGAATGAGCTGGGCTAGCTGCAGGAGTGGGGCACTGGGCACGAGAAGGAGAGGCCTTTCAAAGGAAGTAATAGACTTAGTCACAGATTTCATCTAAGGAAACTGCTCATCTCTGCTTCAATTCCCGGATTTTCAGGGTTAATGGCCCCCAATCTCCCACATGAAAGTTGACACTCTTATTAGGACTTGAGTCAGTCCCAAGCAAGTCAGGGCACCCATCAGTAACCTCAGTCCTGCTGTCTTGAGACCCTGTGTCCCAGCCCTTGTCCAGGGTGCCTCTGCTGCTATTTCCCCATCGATGCCAGCCAGACCTGGAGTCAAGACTGTGGGGCGGGCCCAAGGAGCAGCCTTCACTTCCCTTTCCCACCCCCAGTGTCTTCTTCGGCAGAGCCACCTTACACACCCTCCCCTTGGCCGTATCACACACCTCCCAGAATGCTCCCAGCAGGCCTACCTCTGGCCAGAGCCTGGCCCACAGCTCTAGTACTGACCTGCATGACCCAGATCCCTGCCCACCCACTGCCTAACCCTGTCCCAACCACATGCTTCCCATCACCAAGATACCCCACTGCTGCACTCCCTTGACTGATGGGTTGTTGGAAGTTCACCCCTTCTAAAATTGAAAATGGGAACACCTGCCCTGTGCTGTGCCCCACTCCCTCCTGCACCATCCTGACTGATCCAGCATTGTCAAGGACACCAGGCCTCTGGATAAAGCTGTGCCAGACCTCCGTGACAGGAAGGAGGAAAGTGACAGCACAGTCAGAGCCAGGAGCAATGTTTCTAGCTGGGGAGGAGGAAAAATACCACTTTAGAAGCGGAGGAGCAGGAAGGGCGTGGAGCCATTTTGTTCCCTTTCTTCTGGGTGGGTGAGATCCACAGCATCGCCACTCATGTGGTGCAGGCAGCTGTGCCCATCAAACCATCTGCATCGCAGAATGCCAAGGGACTCACGCAGGGCTCGCATCTGCTCGGGGGTGGGGAGGCGAGCATTCGAGATGACTCGAGGGCTGCTGAGAGGCACTGCTCATCCTAGCACGCCTTTCCAGTGGGGCCAATTTGCCACTGCACAAAGCCCACGAGCTGCTGATCTCTGGCCATTTGTGGGTCGTTTGTGCTCACTAACAAGGATCGGTTGACACTGAAGGCCTGATTTCCACAGCCGAGCATTGTGTCTGTGTGGAATTCCAAGTGAATTTCCACAAAGCCGAAAGACACAGGATACTTTATTTAAAGACATAGCTTCTAAGCACACCAAGAATTCTTACAACATTTGAGGGCACTGACACTAAAGGGCTCAGCTTTGTGGCTTTCCCCGAATGGCTATTTGGGGGGTTTCTGAATGGTCTTAGGATTTGGACCTCAGCAGTTGCAGTCCCCCGGGGAGAATGATGCCCTTTTCTATGTACCATCTTCGGAGCCCTGCCTTCCGTGGCCACGTGAGAGCTTCACAATGAACAGCCAATCCCACGCGATTCTTGACAGCAGCAATTAGCAAGCTAACACTCATTAACAATAAGCAGAGTGATAGACTGCGTGTACAGGAGTGTGGGTAGATGAATGATTAGACAGACAGATTGATTAAAAAAAAAAATCTTTATCTAGCCAATATGTTAGGCATCACCATTTCAGAAAGGTAAAATGAGGTTACATTATAATGAATCCAAGACCCCCCTAACTTACTAAGGAAGAAAATTAACCCTTATCAAAAGGTTCCCCAAGCCAGGCATGATGGCTCACACCTATAATCCTTTGGGAGGCCAAAGCAGGAAGATCTTTTAAGGACAGAAGCTTCGGATCAGCTTGAACAAGAGCATATAAGTTGTTTCTACAAAAAATAGAAAAATTTGTTGGGTATGGTGGTGGGCACCTGTGGTCCCAGATACTTGGGAAGCTGAGGCAAGAGGATGGGTTGAGGCCAGAGGATTGGTCAAGCTCAGGAGTTTGAGGTTTCAGTGAGCTATAATGACACTGCACTCTAGCCCAGGCTACAGAGTGAGACTGTCTGAAAAGAAAAAAAAAAAACTCCTCGGTTATTTCTGGCTGCCCACAGCTATCCCTGTAATAGTCCGTGTGTGGGAAACTGACACAGGTATCCTTGGGATACTCCCAAAGTTGCCTTTCCTTGGCCTGGCTAAGGAGTGCTGGATGCCCTCAGAGTCTCCTCCCCAAATCTGTATTACTTATGGCCCCCAATAGTGATGGAAGACCAGTATTGTCTCTAGAATCTTGCTGCTAAATAAGTTATCCATGGATCCAGAACATCAACGTCACCTACTCTCACCCCCAGAGATTCTTAACGGGTACAGGGTACATCCAATATATTGAGAGGTTTAAAAGCTCTCCCAGGTGCTTCTTAACTGTAGCTGAGCTTGAGAACCACTATTCCCGCAGCTTTTCAAACTTTGTTCATATGCTAAGGAATCACCAAGAGACCCATTTAAAATACAAATCCTAATTCAGCTACTTCCATCGTGGGGCCTCAGAATCTTCATTCCTACGAGCTCCAGGCTGGTGCTGGTGTTCCCAAGCCTCAGACTATGCCTTGCACAGTAGGAATGTGGAGGGTATTCTCAGCCTCCAGTCTTGGACCCTCACCCCCAGGCCCCAAGCCTAGTCAAAGGGACAGCACAGGGACTATCCAACCCTGAGTCCTTCTTTCACCTCTTCTCCCCACTTTGTTTCCCCAGTTTCAAAACTTAAGTCTCCCATGAAAATCAAATACCTGAAGCATGGAAACTGGTGGGACAGAGGACTAGAGATTGAAGGAACGTGCCAGTGGTGCATCGCCTCGGGGAACCGTGCTCATTTGTGCGGTGGGATCTGAACAGGCTGTCTACATGAGCAAGGTGTGAACACCATCTCTGCCACTCACCGACACCAGAAAAAATATGCCTGAGAGAGAGAGAGTTCTATTACCAGGGTAAAATCATAAAAAGGGTTAAGACTACACTTAAGATCTCAAGGCATCTCACAGAAAAATTACAAGCACGTTTAATAATCCCTAAAGAGGTCATTTAAATAAGCCATTAGCAAACAGAAGCTGCAACTCAAATACAATTTGGAATTGGCTGACATATGATGGCTTTCAGACACAAACAAACTCAGTGTGGGCTTCTTAGCAGCAATACAGGAAACTGCCAGGAACACAGAGCTACGAGGCTCCCAGTCAGTTCTTCATGTCCATGACCCTGAAGCAGGGCAGCTGCACCCTCTGTGCCCATCAGTGCCCTTAGTTGCCTCCTTTCTGGACTCAAGCAAATCCCCAAAGTCTTCTCGTGTTCCATCTCCAGCCATTCCTCACTCAGTCCAAGGTCAACCTCCCCCACACACAGCACCCATCATGTTTCTGGCCTAACGCCAGCCTTTCCCAGGTTCTTCATGGTCCCCAGGATGAACCCTAAAGTTCCTCAGCCTGATACTCAGAGTCCTGCGTGCAATGATCCCAAATGACTATTTTCCCCCAAATCCCCCTCCCTCTCCCGGCTGTGTGCTACCAGTCTGGAGTTTAGACTGGCCTCTCACCATTTCCCAAACTTCATTCTTATTCATTCTTTCGTCTTGTTGTTCCATTTTTTATACCTGTTAGGGAGAGTAACCTTTGTTCATAAAGAGAATTTACAGAGAAAAGCAGGAACCAGAGCTCAGTAGGGCAGACTCAGTACTGGCACACAGACACTCGAAAGTGCAGGTCTCTCAAACTGAACAGATTCCAAAGAGAGTCTAAGAACACAGACCATCAAGCCGGTAGCTGCAAAGAGACGACCCGAAGATGTGAAAGCTGAGTTCTGCTTCCCAAAAGTGCAAGGGTGATGTTCAAACATATGTGCCCACCTAAGACAAGGGCAATCAGAAGGCAGCAGTGGCCCAGAGAGGCCCGTGATGGGCCGAGGCTTTGGTTGCTAGAGCTTGGGGACATGGACTCAGGCAGCTCCCCACTGGAGCTTGGCGGTAGGGAAGACTTGGGGAAGGACACCAGGAGGGCCTAGATGGTGATGGGGACGGGTGCTCCAGGGATCAGGATGACAGCTGGCTATTCCTTTAGAAAGCTCTTCTCACTCCCACCCCAGAACTGAGAATGTTTCTCATTTTGCCAATTTTCTGAAAGAGAAAGATTGGAATCCTGCCTCTAAACCCAATAGGGGTCCAAACAAGTGTGCACTATGTTGTTCCAGGAAAGATTCTAGATGAAATGGTTTTTAAGCACTTAAAACAGGAAGCAGCAAGATTTCAAAGAACTTCAAAGGTAGGGCACAGTGGCTCACACCTGTAATCCTAGCACTCTGGGAGGCTGAGATGGATGGATTGTTTTAGCTCCTGAGTTCAAGATCAGCCTGAACAAGAGCAGACCTTGTTGCTAAAAGTAGCCAGGCATTGTGGCTGGCACTTGTAGTCCCAGCTACACACAAAGCTGAAGCAAGAAGACTTCTTGAGCCCAGGAGTTTGAGGTTGCTGTGAGCTAAGACACCATGACACCCTACCAATAGCAACAAAATGAGACTGTCTAAAAAAGAAAACTCACTGTGCCCATTAGCCTTACACTTCCACTGGGAGCAGGGCTCCTTGAAGACAGGCCACAGGTGGCCTCTGGGTTGTGGCCTGTCTGGTCGCCCATGTGAATCTACTTCTTCCCACCTGCTCTTCCCCTCTCTAGCACCCAGGACCAATGCTGCCCCGGGGAAAGAGCCTCACTTTCTGGGGCTGTTAGTAGGCAGCTGTTGCTCATGATCATGCCCGAGTTCAGAGAGTTGCCCTGTCCGCTGAGGGGAAGGGCCTGAACACCTGTTGACCTGAACACCTGTTCCATCAAGCTGCCCGCCTCCCTGGCACCCTTGGCCTCCGGCCCTGGCCTGTTTTGCTTGGTCAGCCTCCCCAAATTCACGAGCCACAACCTTGAACTCCAAGTTAACTACTAGGGCTCTGCTGAATGACAGCCCTGTGGTTGCAAACCAATGCCAACACCTCAGTTTGCACCATCACTGTGGTTCTGTCCTCATAGTGATCTGGGCCTTTGGGACTAACCACTCAGCTGGACTGTGGCCATCAGGAAGATGCCTTATGTGCTAGACTGACTGCTCTTTTATGAGGGTCTGTGTCTGATCACCAAGTCTGGGTCCTTCTCTACTCCCCCAGCCCTTCTCTAAGTGACCAGGCCAGATCTGGCTAAAACCTGGGTTTGGATGTTGACCTCATAAAGACTCCATCTCAACCTCTCCTTACACACTCTCCTTGAGCCTTTGCATCCCTCCGTATTCAGCTGGTGATCCTCGGGACTGGTGATCTTCAAATCTGTGTCTCCAGTCCACTTCTCTCCTGACCACATGGGTGGACACACTCAACTTCCCTCTGAACATCTCTGACAAGACGCCACATAGCACATCAAAATCAGATGCCCACACTGAAATCTATTTCTCTTCTTAATTTCTTGTCCAAATGAAGATTGTTGTAATGTACTCTGGTGTCAAGGCCAAGACTGCAGGCATTAACCTTCACTCCTTCCTCCCAAACATTACTAAGGTTTATTCATTCAATCCAGGATTTATATACTTCCCTCCATTCACACCACCTTGCATTAACCACCACCCCCATCAACACCCACCAGTAGCACTGCAGCAGTTCCACTGCCCTCTCCACCTCTACATGTGTGCCATGTGCTCAGTCCTCTCCACATGCAGCCCACTCAAATCTATATATATCATTCCCCTGCATAAAGCCCTTTTGCTGGTTCTCTGTTGCCCAAGGATGAAGTCCAAAGTCCTCAGCCTTTCATGCTCTGGCCTCACCATTCCCCAAGTGCTTGCAGGTTTTCTAATGTAACACCCTCTCTCCTGCCTCTGAGGCTTTACCCTCTTCCTGCAATGCCCTAATGCATTCTACGTCTTTTGCTCTCCGTTTCATGCAGGATTTATTGCAGATGTCATCTCTGCAGGGGAACCTTCCCCTGTGCTCCATTCCTCATCCCGGTCTAGATTAGGGACCTCTTCCATAAAACCCACTGCATCTTTTCTTGCACCCAATGCACACCTGCCTTTTCAGGTGTCCATGAGCTCTCTGAAGTCAGTGACAGCATCTTAAACATCTCTAAATCCTCAACATCAAGAATAGAGCTGACACAGAAAAGGCACTCAAATGTGTGTAGAATGATGGGTGGAATTTGTGGGAGTACAGCATATATTTTGGAAAACCTAATAAGGGCTCCAGGCATTTTTGACAGGAAAGAGTGATGAACTGGGGTTTAACAAGATAAAATTTAATTGGAACAAATGTAAGGGTCTGCCCTTGGGTCCAAAAGGCACAGGTGCGGGAAGAGAGAGCAGTGTGTGGTTATAGTTTATATGAAAAGCCTGGGGAGGTAGAGTTGTCAGTAATCTCAGCACAGGTCAACAGCATGATCTGACTGCCAAAAAAAAATGGCATAATCTTAGCTTACACTAAAAGCATAGCTTCTAGAATGAGAGAAGTAATACACGCAGTCCAGTCAGACCATACTTCAGTCCTGGGTTCATGCTGAGTTTCACATTTCAGGGGCCAAACTATAACAGGCACTGAGGGAAAAGACCAGGTGGTGAGAGGACACCAGGTAGAGTCGAATTAGAAACAGGTGGAGGACCAAGGTCTCTTCAGCCTTCAGAAAGCATTTGGGTCTGTGCTGTGTTATCTTTACACATCCAAAGATATTACAGGCTATTAAAAGGAATTGTTTTCTAACCAATAGAGCTGCCAAACAGGGACAGGTAGGGAGTCTCTTGTCAATATGATCACATTTGAAACTACTACAGAATCATCTTTTCAAAATACATATCTGGGGCTGGACACGGTGGCTCATCCCTGTAATCCCAGCACGCTGGGGGACTAACGCAGGTGGATTGCTTGAGCTCCGAAGTTCAAGACCTGCCTAAGCAAGAGTAAGATTCCCATCTCTACTAACTATAGAAAAATTAGCCAGGTGTGGTAGTGGGTGCCTATAGTTCCAGCTACTCAGGGCACTGAGGCAGGAGAATCACTTAAACACAGGAGTGAGGTTGCTGTGACCTAGGCTGATGCTATGGCACCCTAGCCAGAGCAACAGGCCGATACTCTGTTTCAAAAAAAAAAAAAAATCTGATTGTGTTACACATCACGCACACCACCCATACCTGCTCAACCCCTATCCAAACCTCTGCTTAAAACCCTTCAGAAGGGGCTGGGTGCAGTGGCTCACACCTATAATCCTAGCACTCTGAGAGGGTGAGGCAGGTAGATTGCCTGAGCTCACTGGTTCGAGACCAGCCTGAGCCAGAGTGAGACCCCCCACCACCCTCGTCTCTAAAAACAGCTGGACATTGTGATGGGTGCCTATATTCCCAGCTACTCAGGAGGCAGAGGCAAGAGAATTACTTGAGCTTCAGGAGTTTGAGGTTGCTGTGAGCTATGAGGCCACAGCACTCTACTGGGGATGACAAAGTGATACTTTGTCTCAAAAAATAAATAAATAAAACCCTTCTGAAGGTTTATACATTGTCCTTTCTTATGTGTTTCCAAGCCGCTTGCTAAACAGACAGCTCTAGAGGGAATTGCCTCCTCTGGGGTGAGGACCCTCTCAGGCATGGCCTCTGTTCCACTCACACAGTGAGAGCTATAGTGGAACCAGTTCCCCAGCCAGTCCATCGGGGCCCAGGGAGGCTGGCTCCCCACCACTCCCAGTCTCAGAAATAGCGCTATGCACAGGCTGGAGCTGTTCCAGTGGCCTCCCAGAAGGGTCCCTGCTTACACAGCCCAAGAGTGCCAGGAGTTCTCACCTTGTGAGGTCTGCTCTGACCAAAGAGAGACGGAAAGTATGAAGGAGCCAGCACATGAGCTCTTCCCCTCACTCCTTGGTGGGCCGTTCTCTGTGCCATAATCCCAGGTGGCCAGACCAAGCAACCCACTGTGTGTTCTCTTAGCCAACTTCCTAAGATGCCACTTTGCATTTGCTTTTTCTCCATCCCTAACTGACTTAACGTTTCCTTTCTCTTGCTGCCTTGGAATTGTACCTCCTCGCTTCTAAAAAAAAAAAAAAACCTTGCAAGGCTTCCCAGCATAGAACTGAAAAGCACACATCTCCATGAAGCCTCTCAGGCTCTGCCATCCGGCCTCACCACCTCTTTATCTCCCTCTATCCCTTCAGAAACCTCTCCCCAGACTCTCCTGCCTTAAGACTTTTTCCCTTTGCCTGGAATCGCTCTTCTTTGACCCAGTTAAGGCCTTCATGTCCTTCCCACCACACCCCACCTACAACCAGTGCTTGGCACCTCCATATGCTGTGTGAGGAAATGGGTCACATTTCTTTGACATTTCATTATATCATGTTTCACTAAGTCTTGTTTTTCAATTAAGAAAGCGTGTTGGTACACATTGTATCATATAATACAGGTCAAATCCCATCAGAAGAAAATGCACAAATAATTTCATTATGCCAACATTCTGTTGTATCAAATAGTTTGAAACAGGGATACAATGGGCTTGGGACTTTGAGATTCTACTTAGGCAGGATTCTGTTGCAACCTCTTTTGTGAATTTGACCTGCATGTGCTTTAATGAATTTTTAAACTATCCTCCTTCAGGCTGCCAATTACAGTCAATTTTCACTCATCTAAAAATCATAAACAGTAAATTAAGTTGAACATTACTCATTTAATACTTCCCTGTGGGCTTTCCATTTTTTCCCTCCCCAAAATTAAGAAGACCCTATTGAATATGTAAGGGTGAATTTTCAAGCTATTTTCTCAGAGGAGTACAAGGAATTTTTACTTTTTTTTTTTTTTTTAGCAGAAGTTAATTTCTATCCCAAGCCCCCATTTTTCCCTGGAGCTAAAAGCTTAATCTTACCAATACATGTTGAGCCAGTTAAGTCGGAGTTCTTCTTTTTCACCCTGGTTCCTGGTTGGGGCATCTAAGTTTGGGACCTCACCCTCATTAGATTCGGTCAAATCTTCAGGCGTGGTCATCCTTCCTGCTGATATCTGTTGAGGTGTCCCTGTCATTGTCTCTGGTCTTGGATGGGGCATGGTATCGGTGAGGATTGTGTCCCACTGCAAATAATTGTGGTCCTGGCTTACAGTGAGTTAAACCAGTGGTTCTCAGTGTCTGGTCCTCAGACCAGCAGCATCAGCATCACCTGGGTACTTGTTAGAAATGAAAATACTCTGCCAGGTGCAGTGGCTGGGAGGCCAATGCAGGAGTGTTGTTTGGGCTCAGGAGTTGAGACCAGCCTGAGCAAGAGCAAGACCTTGTCTCTACTAAAAGTAGAAAAATTAGCCATCATGGCAGATACCTGTAGTCCCAGCGCCTCAGGAGGCTGAGGCAGAAGGATCACTTGAACCCAAGAGTTTGAGGTTGCAGTGAGCTGTGACGATACCATTGCACTTTACCAAGCAACCGAGCGAGACTTTGTCAGAAAGAAAGAAAGAAAGAGAGAGAGAAGAAAAGAAAATTCTCAGGCTCTACCCACAACTGCAGAATCAGAACCAGCAATCTGTACTCTAACAAGCCATCTAGGTGATTTCAATCACATTCAAGTTTCAGAGGCACTCAAAGGGAGTTTATTTCTTCCCGGAACATAAAGTCTGAAGGTTAGTGGCTATCACCTGGTGACATCGTGGCCACGCCTAGCTGCAGTGGAAGCTGAGGAAATATCATTAACACTTTTGGCCCCTGTATTGGAAGGGGGCAGAGGAAATGAGAAGGGTGAAGGCTGTTGGGCCAGTCAAACACCGGTTTCTGCTCAGGATGGCAGCTTCACCTTTGCGTGGTAACGAACATGTTCACCAATAGCCCTCCCTCCACTACCTGCCACTTGTCATGAAACCCTGAGGCTTCTGTGCGCTTACCTTGGTGGCTCATGCCACAGGGAACGGTTTCTCTTCCCCCGGCCCAGAGACTCTTTCTGCATTTGTCTCTGCATCATGCCTGGACAACTCCTGCAAAGAGCTGCCCACTCTGTACTCCAATGCTCAGACTTACTGGGGAACTCTGTCACTTTCCTCCCTTGGCAGTGGGGCATAAGGAGAGTGATGGAAAGTGGTACAACATTGGTACCCCTTGTTGCTGAACAAATCATCTGCTCCCCCATCCCAGTGAGAGAGTTCCCTCTTTTAAAAATCTCTTCTTGATTAGGAAAAAAAAAAATACTGGTACAAAATGTATTCTCCAAAGTTGCTCTGACTACACCAGGAATGCATCTTAAAAACCAAGCATTTGAAGCTTTTTTTCTCTGACTCTGTTCTAGAAGAAATGAGGCCTCAGATATAGCAGTCTGGAGGAGGTGGGGGTGGAAGGAGGGTGCGGAGCAGAGAGAGCGCGGGAGGGGGCGGGAGGCATGGAATACTTGATGGTGTCCTGACAAATCTGGGGTGACTTGGTAAACACTAGCTGCTGCTCTCAAAAACATCTTTGCAAGAGAATATTATACAGATGTTAAAGTGTGTTGGTGGGGGGTGTCTCCCCTAATGCTGTGTCTCCAAAGTCCAAAATAGCAACATGCAAAGAAATCTCTCTCCAGCCCAGTTATTTTGAGAGGAAACCTGGTGGAGTGAATAGAATAGCAGGATTAGAACCGAAATAGTTGGGTCCTCTCCATCCAGATCTGTCACATACTAACAGGGTAATCACAGCCACACCATTTAATCTTTGAATTTTAGGTTGTGTGGCCTATAAAATTGGGGAGAAAACATCTATTCTGCCTGCCTGGCTGTGTGTATTTTGTGCCCATTTCACAGACAGTGGTAGTAACAGGCAAATGAACCAAGACATATAAAAGTATTTTGAAATAAAGCAGTGATTACACAAATGAGAGGTCAGGTAATTGTAATTATCTTCTGTTGTATAAACCAAATGGGAAAATCATTTTCTTTAATAGAACCGAGGTCTTATTTTTTTATCCAAATAAATCCAATAATGTTTTTAGCCTTACCCTATGGTTGTCTCTGCTGACATTTCAAAGAGATTAGAGATACAAAATTAAGAGTTTAGAAAAATGAAAGGCAACATTAAAGTATATTTCCTGTGTAACTCAGCAGGTTATTTTAGGTCAAGTACATCCTTACTGATTTTCTGCCTGCTTGATCTATCAGTTGTTGAAAGAAGAATGTTGAAACCTCCAGCTGTTATAGTGAATTTATCTACTTCTTGGTGTTCTCAGCTTTGTCTCCCATAGTTTGAAAGGTGATTAGGTATATGTACATTTAGGATAGTTCTATCTTGTGGGAGAATCGACTTCTTTATCCAAATGTGATCCCTCTCTCTGTCCCTAATCATTTTCCTTGTTCTGCGTATATTTTGTAAAGATATATTTCATATATCTTTTGTATGAAAAGATATACGTATATCTTTCATATATATTTCATATGAAAAGATATATTCCATAATATATCTTTTATACACTTATATATTTTTCTTTTTTCCATTTGTTTTTAGTTGATATATAATTGTACATAGTTATGAGATACAGAGTAATGCTGTGATACACACGTAACAATGTACAATATCCAAATCAGGATACTTAGAATATCCCCTCAAACATTTGCTTTTATCCTATCTGATTCTTTATATTTAAAGTGGGTTTCTTGGAAACAACATACAATTTGGGTTTTTAAAGTTTCTGACAGGGCCCAGGACAATGACTCAACCCTGTCATTCTAGCACTCTGGGAGGCCTGAGCAAGAGCAAAACCTCATCTCTACCAAAAATGGACAAAAATTAGCCATGCATGGGCATCTGTAGTCTCAGCTACTGAGGAGGCTGAGGCAGGAGGATCATTTGAATCCAGGAGTTTGAGGTTGCTGTGAGCTAGGCAGACACCACAGC
This sequence comes from Otolemur garnettii, assembly GCF_000181295.1. Classification (NCBI taxonomy): domain Eukaryota; kingdom Metazoa; phylum Chordata; class Mammalia; order Primates; family Galagidae; genus Otolemur; species Otolemur garnettii. Next base: position 5,276,162 of record NW_003852472.1, read on the forward strand.
ACTCTACTCTGGGTGACAGAGCAAAACTTTGTCTACAGAAAAAAAGAATGATTTGGGCGGCGCCTGTGGCTCAGTGAGTAGGGTGCCGGCCCCATATACTAAG
>NW_003852472.1:5276706-5292604 GCF_000181295.1 Otolemur garnettii
TTATGTTTCTTTTTTCTTTCTGTTTCCTCCCTTTTCTGGTATTAATTAAGCATTTTATAGGATTCCATCTTATCTCTTCTCGTCGTGTATCAATTATACTTCTTTTTTAAAAATTCCAGTGGCTGCCCTAGAGTTTCCAATTTACATTTTTAACTAATCTAATCCACCTTCAGGTAACACTCTACCTCTTCACATGTGGGGCATATACCTTGTAATGGAGTATTTCCAATTTAGTCCTCCTATCCCTAACATTTCTGTCATTCATTTGACTGACCTATATGCTACAATCACCAAACCCTGGTCTCTTGCTCTCAAGGAAGTCCACACTCAGCCTCCAGCAATTTGTCAAAATTACCATGTGAGTTTTCCTAACAGTCTATGCTTCCAGTGGCTTTAGTTGCAGATTACCAGATCTTGGCTGTGCTTGTCTCTCCATATTTCAGAGTATGGCAGTTTGCCCTACAACGTCAGTTTTCTGGGGGATCTGAGAAAAGTCATTGATTTTCAGCATGTTCTGCTTTTTCTGGTTGCTAAGGATGGGAGTGATCACTTTTGAGTGCTTTGCATGTAGGAGCTGAGATCAGAAAAAGACCAGAAGGTTAGTTTATACCATCGAGATTATAGTGTGTGCTGATTTCCTGAAGCATCCAGCCCTCATCTCAGTCATGCTCCATCCCAATGGCCAATTCTGGACTAAAGGAGAGTATTTCATATGGAAGAGATCACTTCATCCTCTAATCTGATCTGAAGGCCCCCACAGGGTATTTCTTGCACAATGCAAGAAGAAGAGTTAAGTCCCTGCCCTGTGCTAAGTCTTAACCTCAGTCACACTGGCTCATCGTTCTAGGACATAATGGCCATTTTCCAGGGCAGAAACTGCCTGCTCCAAGCAAGGACTGGACTGTCGGAGCTCATCTCACAGATAATCACCATTAATTACACTCTTATCCACCCAAAGGCTCACCAGAATTAACCTGCTCTGTCCCAGATTTTTTTTTAAATCAAGGATTTGATTATAATATGCACTGTAAGGACACTTAGGCAAATTGTTGGTTTAAAAAAAAGAAGAAGAATTCCAATTTCTCCAGAATTCTATCAACCTGAACCCTGACTGGAGGCTTCACACAATGAGAACCAATGCTCACATGGATGGCCCTGCAGCGCTCCGAGATCCTGGAGAGCTGTTGAATCACCCAAGAAAGAGGAAATTATGTTCAGTGGCACTTTAGCATTAAGTGCATTTTACACCACATTCCATTTCTACAGAATTTCAGCATTTCATTCATATGAGGCACAAGGTGACTCTCTTTATTGTCCAGGATCATACAATTCATTTTCGTCCAATTTGCATGACAAAGGTTTACTAACACCTACTGCTGGGCCGGAGTCATGGTACTCACTGGAAGGTATATTCCATTTATTCATAGAGCTCACAATTTCATGGTTAAGGAAGAACAAGCAAGCAAGCGAACAAACAATTAAATAATACACATTTCATAACCCCAGCCCCCGGCACACTCAAGAGTTGATCGAATGAGTGTTTGTTCAATGGCCTAAAGACAAAGTGCTGGCACAGGGACAAGAGTCACCAGAGAATGTGACACAAGGAAAAGATGTTTCAGCTCAACTGAGGAGGAGTCTCAGGACTCTGGCAGTCAGTTGTTGCCAGACCAAGGAGTCCGTCCACCTGCCATTTAAGCTGATCAACGGAGAAATGGATGAGAGATCAGCAGTGTCACTTTTATTTATAGAAAAACCAGCAATTCCAGAGAGCAGTGGGGTTATCTCCCCCAAAGAACTGTTCTTCTCTCCTGTCTCCCTTTGTTTACTTTTATATTTTCATAGTAAGTATTGTAATGTGATTAGTCATTATAGTACACATTAACAAGATTCCCCTTCATGGGTTATAAGGTTACATAGCGTCTTTCTATCCTAACGTGGTCATATCTTTAAGGTATTTTTATGTTTGACTAAATTTATAGTTAGTTTTTGTTTTACTAAGTGTATGAAGAGCTCCGGGTCCTTGTTTGGTACCACAGAGTTCAGTTCCCTAACTAATCTATGACAGTAGCCTTGGAAGTGGATAAACAATCTCCGGATGTCAGCACATGGGCTCATCCGGCCTTGTTAGGGCCTGACCAATAGTGCCCTACATAAAATGGCCATTCAATTTAACAGTGGCTAATAACAAATAAAGTGGACGAAAGTATTCCAGTAAAAGAGAAAGTAATGAGAATTTTAAGGGAATAGAGGAAAGTCTGGTATTTCTGGAACATGCGGGTAGAAAATGCCCAAAAAAATGATGTTGGAAAACTAAGTCCCAGAAGGCCTTGAATGACAGCCTGGGAAACTAGTATGTTTTCCGGTAGGCACTGAGAAACCAGCAAGTCCTCTGAGCAGAAGAGAGGCATAGTCATATGTGCTTAAGGAAAGCTCACTGGGGAGCGCTAGGGAAGGTGAACTGGGCTGGGAGGGGAAGGTAGGAGCCACAGAAACCATTTAGGAAGCTGCGGCGTGTGTTCGAGCAGGAGATAAGGAATAGCGCTAATGGAAATGAGTACACGGTTCAAGATACAATACAGAGGTAGATTCAACAGCACTTGGCGACCAGCTGGATGTGAGAGGTGAAGGAGTTGAGGATGGCTCTGGAGTAGTTTGCAGAAAAAGCTGCACTTACCCCACGCTGTAGCCACACTCTTCACAGCTCCTATTATCAGGGGATGGAGTCTGTTCCTCTACCCCCACAATTGGGTTCCAGCTCTATATACTGCTGGGGTCCTGAGCCAACGCTGAACAATTAGGCTGGTGCACAGAGAGAGGATGCTGGAACCAGATAACTCAGTTTGGGTTTCCCCAGCAACAGGCCCTGTGACAAGGATTCTGACGGTTACAATTTATCTGGGAGATCATCCCAGGAAGTACAGGTAGAAGAGTGGGGAAGTGAGATGGGGGAGAAAGGAAGCCAGCAAATCATGTTATATGAGTTACCACTTTACACAACTGAAGCTTGATCCTGTGAGTAGCTCCGGGAGGCATCTCCGAGTTAACCCACCTGGCATGAAGGACTGTATTTATATATCAGTCATTGCTTGAGGGTTTCTGAGGTGAGGAGACAGAACCTCCTGTGGCCTGCCTGACACAGCTCCTGCCTAGATGGCTTCCAGATGGGACAACTCGCAGCCAGCTGCAGGTGCTCGCAGTTGGAGCCAAAGGGCCCAGAGAAGCTACCGGCCAAATGGGTGGTGCCCCATCTGTTTGCGACATGTCTCTTACACCAAGCAGACACGGTCTGGGCTTCAGACAGAACTAGAGCAAGGAAGAGGAGTGAGGCATCGCTGGAAGATGGTGGAGACACTGTCCAGGAGCCTGGTGAACCCCAGCTCCATTTAGGGAGTCCAAACTCTGACATGGCCATAGGAAGGAGAGGATTGGGCAGTTGTAAAACTCTCAGAGAGTATTTTTGGCACACGCGCACACACAGACAGGTGCACATTGGAGGTGAAGTCTGCATTTGGTCTTGTTTTCCTAAGTACAATATGCACACGTCCACACCCGTGCCTGTCCTCCTGCATCCCCCAAACCCCACCCTCTTTGCCCCATCACCGGCCTGGTCTCTTGGGTCATGATGCCTCCCCCATTAGGAACAGACCTGTCTTAGTCACTTCAGGCTGATATAACAGAACACCTACACTGTACCTACACTGGTGTCTTAAAGAATAAACATGTATTTCTCACTGTCCTGGAGCCAGAGAATTCTAAGACTAAGGTACTGGCCAATTCAGTTTGTGGTAAGGGCTCCCTTCGGGCTTTGCAGAATGCTGTCTTCTCATTGTCCCCCCACGTCACACAGGAAGGTGAACTTGAGTCCTTCCATCTTGTTGTAAAGGCACTTATTGCCATCATGAAGGCCCCACTTCATCACTGCATCTAAATCTAGTCACCTCCTGTTGGTCTCACCTCCAAATACAGTTACAGTGGGGATTAGGATTTCACCAAAGGCCTTGGTAGATGGGGAGACACAAACATTCAGTCCATAGTAAGATCTCTCCTTGAACCTCGGCCAGATCAGTGGGGTCCTACCCACCTTGCCTAACTCTTGCTAGACCCATCTTTCTGAGGTAAGAACCCTTCCCCCCAAAGCCTTAGACACTACCTACACTCCTGCCCAGGTGGCATGAGACATTTATAACCAAAGCCCTGACACTCACTCAATGTCAGGAAATGTCACTTTCCAGAAATCCCTGCTGCAGACTCCTAGCCCCTGCATTTGGGGATTCTTATGAAACTAAAGGCAGCCCAGGGGGAAGCCAGAGTTCATGTCGGTACCTTGGACTCTGTCATTCAAGCAGCAGACTCTACCTTCCCCCATCACCATCTCCTTGTGGGGCCAGCCCTACTGTTGGGTTCATTCATCCCACACCCCTACTCTCCACGATCTCTCCTGCCTCCCTCTCCAATTTGGTCTGTTTTGCAGAAGAACCAATTTGTGTGCACTCATCCATTCAGTCAATGTTCATTAGCACCTATCACATGCCAGGCATTGCTTGGGATTCAGGAGGAGAAGAGCACGCCCTATACATGCCACCCAACACAGGAACCCCTGTTGTCTGGAAAAGGCAAATGAGCGTATGTGCAGAGCTGTACAAACAGGAGGCCCCTGGCATGCTGGCCACACCACGGACTACAGCTGGCACTGGGCAAGGGAGTCAGTATCCTTAGCCAACCAGAAATTTAAAAATTTTTTAAATTAAGGAAAAGAAATGCAAATATATAAGCCTTTCTACAACCCAGGATTGTTTGAGGCAAAATGAGGAGAAAAACCAGGCCTTGACTTAATGATGGTCCTGAGCTCATTAGCAGTTCCCAGTAGACATGAGGCAGCCTAACAGCGGGATCCAGCTTCCAGGCACCCTGGATCTGAGGACAGGCGCATCTGCAGGAGGCAGCTTTCCCATGGCGAGGCCCTGCTGAAGCATTTGCAGCATCAGAGAGCTCTTAAAATGCTCAGTTTGAGAAGCTGCCAGGTCTTATCTGAAGAGCTGTGCACTTGGCACTAAGTCTGGTGGGACTGATTCATAAGGAAACCCTGAGAACTGTGGACAAAGGCATTTACAGACTCAGAAAACCCTACACGCTCTTTTAATTCTTTTTCTCCCTTTGGAAAATTAGGAGGTAAGAGATTTATGGGCCCTCCTGATTTATGGGGAGCAGGGGAAGTCAGCCCTCCTCCCTGATGGCCACTCTCCAGGGCATTCCCACTGGTTCGCATGGGACAAGAGGGCCAGTTGCCAGACTCTCTCGCCTGGAGAGAAAAAAGACTATTTCTACTGAACACACAGCAGACTTTGGCCAGAAAACATACAGTACTCTCTGAAACCACAAGCAATAACTATGGCATCCCTCGTGCCTCTAATATGCTCTCAGGCCGGGCTATTTCTCTATTAAACTAGGATAACCCAGTCCCTGCCTCTGGGAGCTTGAGTTGGCTTAGAAATTAGATGCCCTAATCCTAGGGACTGGGTTTCCCTGTCTCCCACTCCAACCAGGAATAATATCATTCTGCATTCGCCAACCCCTGGGGAGAGCCAGATGAGAACTGATGCAATGTTAGTCGGCAATTCCTCCTTCCCTGGAAGACACGGACCACAACACGATGCTGTCAAGGATGCAGAGAAGGCCCCCCTCCCCCCAAGAGCCAAATGGGACCCCCCAACAAGTCACATCGCCCTAGGAGGGATGTTTGACTACTTCTCTCCCTTTGCAGATGTGAGAACGGAAGCAGAGATTGCTGCTAGTCTTGTGCGATGTCACAGCACTAGTACTATGGAAAGGGTGGGACAGGATTCAAACCGCAGCACACATCTGAGCAGGCACCCCCTCCATTCTTCCCCCATTCCTTCCCCAGCCCCTGTCCCCTGAGCCAAGGGAAAGTGACCTCCCAGGCCCTGCTATAGCTGATTTAAGGTCTTTCAAGGGCTCATGAGATCCCCACCTCTGACCCTCAGAGGCCCCAGGATAAAAGGAATTGTGCTAAGCACAAACATTTTTTTTCTTGTTAGACTGTCCATTTTTTTTCCTTTCAGCACGTTCCTCATTTCAATCATTCCTTTTCCTTCCCAGACCCCAGGAACCAGAAATAAACACAGGCAGTCTTCATATTGATGTAAATAACCATTGGCTTTATTGAACCCATCTGCTCAGGCCCTGGCTGAAATCGTAGCTCTGGAGTGTTTTCCACCAAGCACCCCTTGGGCATCCAGAAGTTTAGCTGCGGCCCTGCCTGGGCATGTTTATTCTGCTCCTTGGCAAAACAGAAGCAATGTGTTCATTCCCTTGGTGTCCTCAGAGCTCTTGTGTCTAGACCCAGTCTCCTCATCAACAATCACCTTCCCACACTCTTCTCTCCCCTGACGCTCCCAGAAACTGCCTCCTGCCCCCCAGCTCTGCAGACTGCCTGGCCCCATATTTTGTCCTGGGACATCAGGCTCGAAGGCAGAGCCCATAGGTGCGACCCCAGCCCCCGTACCTATCAGCGCACCCCAGCTCCACGTAGCTGTCTCACACTTCTGCACTTCTTTTAGTAACAGTAACAGCTAAGTATATTGAACACTTGCTAGGTGCCGGGTCCTGCCGTAAGCCCAATGCAAGTATTATTTTCTTTCATCCTCACCACAATCCCAGGAAACTGAGGCACAGACAGCAATGAAGCAATTTGCCCACAATCTTCCAGCCAGCAGGAGGCACAGCTGGGACTGCCACCCTAGAAGCGTGGCTCTAAAACTTGGGCTCCTCACTGCAAAAAGCTGGCCCTCAAATTGTACAGGTCTTCCCGGCCCACTGAGCTAGAAGCCCCAGGGGACCTTAGCTGTGTCTTCTGTTTCCTGTGGTTGATTTTTCATCTTCTGATGGAGCTGCTCTTTGTTTTCTGGTTTTTGTGAGTTTGCCCCTTTTCCTTTATTTCCTGCATCCTGCGGGTGTCACTCACGACCTCAGCCTTCAGTGTAATCTATGGCCTCCCCCTTACTCTCTCTTCTTTCTCTCTTGCCCTCACATTCAATAAAGAGCCAGGTCCTATGGATTCATTTGTTTCAGAACTATTTAATGAGCACCTACTATGTGCCAAAGGACTAAACTCCCTGAATACCCAAGGGGTGGTTGGTGGAAAACACCAAGAACTGTGGTTTCAACCAACAGCCTGAGCAGATGGGTTCAGCAAGCCCAATGGTTATTTACATCGTATGAACAACGTAGGTGGGGGACCCAGTGCACAGGGCACTTCCAGTCCCCTCATTCTTCTTCTTGTCTCTCATATCTCTGCCATGGCCCTAGATCAGGCTGATGTTCACACTCACCGGTGTAGGTGATACCCCCTCCCCACTGCACATTATACTCAGATCAGGCCTTTTTCCAATTCCAAGCTGCTCAGTACTCCTGTCTTAGTATGCTCAGGCTGCCATAAAAAATACCATGGGTTGAGGGGCTCATAAAAAATAGAAATTTATTCTCATGGCTCTGGAGGCTGGGAAGTTCAAGGTCAAGGCACTGGTGCATCAGTGTCTGGTGAGAGCCAAGTTCCTGGATCACAGGCAGTGCTTTCTCACAGTACCCTATGGGCTAGAATGGGCAAGGAATCTCTCAGGGGCCTCTTGGTACAGACCAGGCATGACCTAACACCTCCCAAAGGCCTCACCTCTTGATACCATCACTTTGTGGGTGAAGATTTCAACATTTGGGGAGGATGCAAACTATCCCTACAAGATAGTAAGCCAAATCCCCAGTGGGGGCCTCAGACTTGTTGGTTCCTATTTGTCCAAACATACTCATTTCCCACTGCTCTCCCCCCTTCAATGCAAAACAAATTTCTCAGAGGGTGACCTCAGACTTGTGTCAGAAAAACCTCACGTGTCTATTAAAAGTGCACACACACACACACACACACACACACAAAACCTTCCAAGTTAGAGTCTCCAAAGGGGGCATCCAGGAATGTGCCCTGAACCAGCACCTTGGTGATCATCATACACTCCACAATCTGATACCCGTCAGGTATGTGCTGGTTACTGAACTGCAAGCCATTCTCACAAGCTGGCTTCCTCTGCAACACCTACTGTGATTTTTCCCTCCTCACCCCAGCTAAAAGAATTCTCCCCCTTCTCTTTTGGAGTTTGAACCCTCATTACTATGAGCGTCTTTAATTGCACTTGCCACTTCCTATCTTGTATTGTTGTTACCCATGCACCATTCTTGTCTCCATTACTAGATTGTAAGCATTCTAAAGACAGGCTCTATCTCCTAGTCAATTGACCAAGATGCTCTGAACATAGTGCCAAGCAGTATGTTAAAACTACAAGTTGCAGGGTGTCACTCTTTTGCTCAAAACCTTTCAATGGCTTCCCATCAGAGTGAGAGTAAAATCTAAAATTCTGTGACACTGCATGAGACCTTATGCGGTTTGCTTCCCTACACTTTTGTTACCTCACCTTTTACCACTCTATCCCTAGTCCTTCCAGTTGAGACATATTGTCTTCTTGCCAGACCTCAAGCATTCCATGCACAAGCCTGCCACCGGGCCTTTGCACAGGCTCCTGCATCTGTCTAAATGCCCTTTCCCCATATTGCAGCCTGGCTTTCTCCCTTGCTTGCTTTTAGACTTTGCTCAAATGTCATTCTTACAATAAGCTCTACCCTGTCTGCCCTATTGCAAATAGCCACTCCTTCCTGCACCCTTCAGGGAACTCTTCCACCGCAGAGAGCTGAGCAGCACACTGTTTGGCTCATGCCTCCACCAAGGTCACACAGAAGAGAGTGCAGATCATGGGCTGGACAGAAAGCCCTTCCAGTGAAGGGCTGCCACAGAGGAAGGCACAGTGAACATCTGGGACTCCCCCACTTCTGAGCACAGACTCTGGGCTGACTGCCAGGCCCTCACACAGGTCCCTTGTTAAGAGTCTCCCTGGGAACCTCATTTCCTCTCCAACCTGGGGGCTCCCTCAGATGTAAACTTCCTAGATAAGGCTAGGAAGGGGTGTGAGCGCAGCTATATGGGGAGGTATGCCTTGACTCCAAGTCAGGTGTGATAGGCTGAATGCCTCCCAATATGTCAATAGGCTAATCCTAAGAACACATGAATGTGTTACCTTACATGACAACAGGGACATTGTAGATGTGTGTAAGTTAAACATCTCAGGATGGGAGATCATTCTGGAATATCCAGTGGGCAGAATGTAAACACAAGGATCCTAAGGAGAGGGAGGCAGGAGCGTCAAAGAAGGGGATGTGATGACGAAAGCGGAGGCTGGAGTAATGTGCTATGAAGACAGAGGAAGGGGCTGCAAACCCAGGGATGCAGGCTGCCATCAGAAGCTGGAATATCCAGAAACAGATTCTCCCCTCAGAACTTCCTCAAGGAATCAGCCCTGTTGACCCCCCGGCTTTAGCCCAGCGAGACTGATTTCAGAATTCTGACATCCACACAAAACATTTGCCTTGTTAAAGCCACTAAGTTTGTGGTAATGTGTTATAGTGATCATGGGAAACTAAAACACAGAATTAGGACCCAGGGCCTCTCTCTGCCTATCTCCCTCTCCTTTTTTTACTCAAGCCCAGGAAAGTCAACCAGAGACATCTAAGGACTTGTAGCCATCTGATCTAACAATATCAGATTCAGCCATCTCCATTGACAGCAGCCATCTCCATTGCTCAAGTGCTGGCTACCCACCCTCCCTCACTTGTTAGGGCAGAATTAAAAGGATGTGGCTCATGGTACATTTGAATAGACACCCGAAGAAAGAACCAAACTAGCCATAAAAAGGACAGGGCATGGGGCACCCAGACAGAGGGTTTTATAAAGTCCAAGTAAGGCCTGAAGCAGGAAAGAGCTGAGAAGTTCATGGAACAGAGATGCCAGTGTTTCTAGAGCACAGTAAACAAGAGAATTGGGGGTTGGAGATATAGGTAGAAGCCAGATTATACATGATCTTGGGGGCCACGCAGAGAAGTCTGGAATTTTCTAAAAGGGAAAATTGATGAGGATAATAATATAGCTAACCATTATATTTATAGCAACATGTACACGTATACTAAGATATACAGGTATAGTAAGCCAATATGAAACACTAGGTTTTGAGTACTTTATTTACATCAGTTTAATTCTCAAGCATTTGCGTAAAGTTAGTACCATTATCCCTATTGTGCAGCTGAGGAAACTGAGGCACAGAGAGGTTAAGGATCTTGCCAACCTCATACAGCTTATAGAAGGGAGAAGCCAGAGTTCAAACCTAAACCATCTAGTTTCCTGGTCCGTGTCTGAAGCACTGGGCTATAATTGTGCCTGCTGAAGACTTCATGGAAAAAACAGTAGGAAAAGAGACTGTGCAAGGGAACTAACAGACTAATTAAGAAGGTCTTATAAAGTCCAGGTAAGAGATGTTGGTGGCAGGCCTGGGGTGATACCAATATAAATAGAGAAAAATGGATGGACTTAAGAGGATCCAAGGCTGATTCCTAGGTTTTGAGCATAAGCAACTAGTAGATTGTGAGGCCTTTACTGAGAGAGGAAGAGGCTTTAGGATGCAGGGTCCCCAGAGCCCAGGATCCTTCCCCTTGTGTAGCCTCTGAGCCCATGTCAATCCAGCAGCCGCCTGCTAGAGAAAGCCCAGCACAGAGATGCCAAGGTCAGCTTGCACTGGCCGGCCCATGCCAAGAACCACAAAAGCCTCATTTTATTTAAAACACAGGGCTTGGCAGAATTCCCTACCTAGACAGAGACAAGCCCATTACTCCATCTTGCAAGCTGCATTACAGCCTCTGTTTTCGTGTATCTATTAGCAAGGCCTCTCAGCTGAAAACCCAGCCAGCCCATCAATCACTCCTCCCCAGGCCCACAAACCAGGCAGCGGAGGCCGGAATCCCGGTAGGCATCTGTAGGCATTTTGCAACAGGCCCCAGCCCCAAAGACTGTCTGTTTATGCATAGGAGCTGTGGTTGCTTTATATTTTTAATTAAAAGCAGATTTTTATCAATCCCCCCAAAATCTATTGGGGGAACTGTAATTTTGCTTCCAATCTCCCTGTTTAATACTCCCCCAGAGCCCATAAAAAGCTTTGGAGTTTCAGTTCATGATTTGAATCTTTACGGATAATTAGCTGGCAGAATGACTTGGAGAGAGAAGCAGGTATATATTTTCACAACTTGGTCAGGAGCAGGTGAGAAAGCTGTGGGAGAAGCATCCTCAGCAAGTCTTGGCACTTCCCTGTTCCTGAAACACAAACGCGCAATTCATTTAAAGACAATTTCGTTTAGGCTCTTTAACAGCTGCCATAAAAGATGCTTTTCCCCTTTATTTCTCAAGCATCTTATTATAATGCCACTAGGTTTTCCCACCTTCTGACTTCCCCTCCACCATGCTTTGTCATTTCTCCGAACCTGCTCCCCCCTCCTCAGCCTGCCCTGCCCACACTCTTCCCTCTCCTCCAGCTGCTCCTCCCTGCCCTCTGCCTCCTGCCTCTCAATCTCCCCCACCCCACCACCAACCCCCACAACCACCAACCCCGGTTGCCCCAGTGCCTCCCCTTTCAGACTCCCTCTTCCCACTAACTGGCAGCCTTCTGGTGGGCCAGAAGCTGTGTTAGAACAAATGCAGTCACCAGAGCCTGGCAATCATCTCAGGAAATGATAGTTTTACACACACACTCTTGCACACTCACCCCATGCACACTCTTACTTCTTTGATATCTGAAGAATCTGAGGCTCCTAGAGGATAAAAATGAATGTAAGTCATCCTCATCCTTTTTTCCTCCTCTTCACTCCCCGTTGTCCTTCATGCCAGTTAAAAATACAAAGATGACAGAGACATAGATTGACATAGATGTAGACAAAGCCATAAGTGCACAGATGGACAGACAGGACAGAGGACGGATGCTGGGACAGTTAAATAGATAGTAGAAAGACAAGTACCAGGCAAACAGGCAGATAGATAGATAATGGATAGATGATAGAGAGATGATATAGATAAATGATTGATAGATGACTGATAGATGAGAGAGAGATGGTGGTGGAGGTAGACGAGAGAGAGGAGAGAGTCTGCAGTCGTTGACAGAAATCAACCAAAACCCTTGCTGATCTCGTATCTGTTTTCTTATAAAGCTCTCTCACTTGCATTTCTCAATCCACCTTTTCTCCCCTTGATCTTCTGCTAGGTGGAATTGTAACTTGATGAAAACTCCTCAAGGCAGATTTTAAAGGCTGGAAACAAAGAGGAGGTAACTAAGAGGCCCGTGTGGCCACCCAGGTGTCAATCAGAACAAATGAGACCCTGGACGTAAGTCTCTCCTTTGTAGACAGCCAGGTTCTCAGAATCATCCATAATGCAACAGGGCTCAAGGTGCAGGGGAGGTGTAAGGCACAGTGGTTCTTGATCTTACTGCATTTGAATCATCCAAATTAGGTGTTTTACAATAAAACAGGTGGCTGAGCTCTGACCCAACAGTTTCTGATCCAGTAGGTCTGGGCATGGCATGAAAATTCACACCAGATTGTGAATTCTGTGTTGCTGCCAGTGTTCCAGATGATGTCAATGCTACTGGACCAGGGAACTGGCTTGGAGAACCACTTCTTAAAGTGACTTTCAGAAGTTATTTTGGCTATTAGGATAATGTTCAATTATGTCTCTGTTAAATAAATCATGTTATCCAGTATGTTTGGAAATGAAGGAAACAATAGGAATTTGATTGTTTGCAAAGTTGAGTCAAAATTTGAGAAGATAATTCAACTTTTTTTTTTTTTTTTGAGACACAGTCTCACTCACTCTGTTGCCTAGGCTAGAGTGCCATGGCATCAGCCTAGCTCATAGCAACCTCAAACTCCTGGGTTCAAGTAATCCTCCTGCCTCAGCCTCCTGAACAGATGGGACTGCAGGCACCTGCCACAATGCCCAGCTAATATTTTTTTTGAAGATGGATTGTATTAACCTGGAAGTGAAACACATTCATCTTTGTAAATTATCACAAGAATGGAAAAGCGAGTATCCAATGTACTCAATGCTAATATGAAGCCAATAGATGAACTAACACACGCCCACACAAGAGAAAAACTCAATTCAGTTCAAGTTAGGGAAAGAGCGGAGGAGGGAAGGGGATTAGTGTGTTCCCACTTAATGGGCACAATGTGAGGGTATATCGCACAGCTTCTGGGTGCAGGACACAACTATACAGCAGGAACTTCACCTACCAAATGCAAACATTGTGACCTAATGGTCTGTACCCTCATATTAATCTGAAATAAATACATATGTGTGTTTGTATATAGAGATATATTATATTTCTATTTTTGATAGAGACAAAGTCTTGCTCTTGCTCAGGCTGGTCTCAAACTCCTAAGCTCAAAGGATCCTCCTGCCTCAGCCTCCCAAAGTACTAGGATTACAGGCATGAGCCACCACTCCCAGCTGATGACTGAACTTTAAATGATCCACTAAACACCCTAAACCACATGTTCTGACACTTCTGGAATTCTGATCTCTGCTTACCATAATCCTGGCTGTCTGCCTCCTTGTCCTACACCATGAGAACAAAGACCTGTCTGGTTTGCCATGAAAACTATGTCTGAAATTCTGTGTGTATGTGTGTACATGCATGTGTGAACGCAATTTTAAAAATGTATGTGTGTATGTGTTGATGTCTGTTGAATGATTCCAATGAAGAGGTAGGTTGCCTTATTTAATGGAACTCTTGAAAAATGGGACAGAATGTTTATATCCTCCCCAAAATTTATGTATGGAAAACTAGTTCTTCAGGCAATGGTATTTGGAGGCAGGGTTTTCAGGAGATGATTAGACAATGAGAGCAGGGCCCCCATGAATAGGATTAGTGCCCTTATGAAAGAGCTTCCTTGCCCCTTCTACCATCAAAGGGACAGCAAGAAACAGCAGTCTGTGAACCAAGAAGTGGACCCTTAGCGTTCACTAGGCACTAACTCTGCTGGTACCTTGAACTTGGACTTTCCAAGGCTCCAGAACAGTGAGAAATAAATTTCGGTTGTTTCTAAGCCACCCAGGTTATAACATTCTGTTATAGCAGCCCAAATGGCTAAGACAGAGCTGGCTCAGCCGGGTTTGAGGTCTGGATCTGCTGTGTAGATCAGCTGTGTTACTCTGCTCATGGGCTGAAATTTCATTGCCCCTTCCCTTGACAGGTTCTCTTTCCCCCAGCAGAGTCCTGGGTGGCATAAGCACATCTCTAAGCAGACTTATCTCCTAAACTGAAGACACTTGATCTCTCCTGCCCTGCCCACCTTGCTGGCATGTGCTCAGGAGAGACTGAGTTGAGGGGGAAAGTCCTTCCACCAGTATTTAAAATGCTTGTGCGAATCTCTCCCTGACTGTGGCCTCCAGCTCTCCATTCCTGGCTTTCCTTGCTCTTGCTGTTTATAACTCCCCTTCTCTACACTTCAAAGCTAGCATCAGATCCTTTGGGCCTAAATCAAGAGATGGTTTGACCCTTCCCACAACAACACATTCAAAATAGTCCCTCTCAACCAGGACAAAATTTTCAGGTTCCATTGTAAAATGAAAATATGGGACTTCTTGTTAAAAAACATATGAAGAATTTCAAGATGGTGATGACCGAGCATAACCAAGCACAGGACACTGAGTGACCACACAGGTTGCACCCCACCAGTGTCACTAGAGAAAGGTAACAGATCCGACATTCTCACCATACTCTGGGGAACTTCGTCCTCATCTGACACTTTGTTCATGGGATTAGGGGATTGTCCTTGGGTCTACATTCCTCCCGGAAGTTCAACAGCTCCAGCACAAAGTCAGTCCTTGCCTTCCACCCCACAGCGACCCACATGGGCCTCCCTGATCTTACAGAAAACTCAAGGCAGGTGGATACAAGAGGCTCCAGAGGGATGTCCTCGCATCTGCTTTCTTCCCCACAGTGATTGCTAAGTCCTGGTACAGACTTGTGTGCGTCCCCTCACCAACACATCTAGCATCTGGAAACTGGATGGAATTGAGTTCCACACAGGTGCCCAAGAAGATGGGCATTTCCTCTTTGAGGCAAGGAGACAGTGAAGTCTTCAGACCCACACCCTGTTCCTAAAAATAGGTCTGCTTGTTATTTTCAGGCATCCTCTAAGGCCTCAAGGGCAAATTAAGTTAACTACAAAATGGCTGTTAACTCCCTGAAGTTTCAAACCAGTCGGGAAAATTAGAAAAACTGATAGAAAAATAGAATTTGCACCCCTGAAACAAGGTAAATGAGAAAGTTTCAACATGAGATCAAACACAAGGGAAGGTGTGGGTTCCCCCGTACAGCATCTGTCCAACAGGACTGAATTCCAAACCCTACTGGGGAAAAGATTGTTAAGGAAAATTAAAGGAGGTTTCTGGAATTTGGATTGTATGTTAAAATCGCCCTAGGGAGCTTTAAAACTGCAACAAAGACAAAACTGAGCCCAAGTACAATCACGGGCAATCTGATAAGGACTTTCACCGTATACATTTTTTTAACTTTCTATATAGAATATTTTAAGAATATACAATATCCTTAATTTTAAGAATGTATAAAACAGAACACTATGATAAACCCCCACGTGCCTCATCCAGTTTCAGTAATTAACAACTCAGGACTGATCTGGTTTCAACCTCTTTCTTCACCCACTTCCCTCTCCTCACAAAAGACAATTTATTTTGAAGAAAATACCAGATGTCAGGGATTTTCTTGATTCAGAATATACTGCTAAAAGATAAGAACCCTTTTTTTTTTAACAAAAACATGACCACAATACGATTATCATATAAAAAAAATAGTGCCCATATAATAATGATTCATCAAATAATCTGTCAAAATATAAGTTCTCCTATTGCCTGAGAGAGTTTTAACCATTTGTTTCA
>NW_003852472.1:5293444-5304944 GCF_000181295.1 Otolemur garnettii
GTTTTAAAATAATAACTAAGAAAATGACACGAAGGCTATGTTAACCAATTTGATGGAAGTGTTTCAGATTGTGTGTGAAAACCCCACACTGTACCCCAGAAGTGCATTAATGTACATAGTTAACATTCAATAAATAAATAAATAAATAAATAAAAGAAGAAAGGAGCTGTGTTTCCTGCATGAAAACAGTAGCTGGTGGTGCCTGGACCCACAATACCACTTCTGCTGTTACAGTGAAGTCTGCCATCAGAAGACGGAAGGAATGGAAAAACCAATATTAGTTCTACCTTTTCAGATAACACAAGCCTACAATAAATGGGTTAATTTATGTAACAAAAGTTTTGAATTATTATATTTCATGAGACTATCTCACATCCAAGGGACTAGATGTCTGGTTGCCTCTGTTCTGTGATGTTGGAGGTTATTAAAAATCATTGCCTAGATTCATTAATGTACTAGGACTCTCAAAACCATGATCTTCCAAATCTACGGAAGTTGTTTTCTTTTGTCAGCTATAAAGAGACATTTCCTTTTATCAGCTATGTGGTTACCAAATGTATGATCCAAGCAGGAAAGACACACAATAGATGCTTGATATCATCACTTCATTTACCAGTTTTGAAAATTAGGAGCTGGGGGCAGCACCTGTGGCTCAGTAAATAGGGTGCTGGCCACATATATCAAGGGTGGAGAGTTCAAACCCTGCCCGGGCCAAACCATAACAAAAATAGCCGGGAGCTGTGGCGGGCGCCTATAGTCCCAGCTATTGGGGAGGCTGAGGCAAGAGAATTGCTTAAACCCAAGAGCTGGAGGTTGCTGTGAGCTGTAATGTCACAGCACTCTACAGAGGGTGACAAAGCGAGACTCTGTGTCTAAGAAAAAAGAAAATCAGAGCTGGTTTCTACCACCTTCCAAAGGTGCCTGAAGTTTTGTAGTTGTTTTAGAGTAAGAAGTCATTAGTGTAAAAGTATTTGGTATGTTCCAATCCGTGGCTCTTGTTGCTCTTATGCTGATCAAATTATCCTGCCTTTGGCCTGCTCAGTCTGTCTCCTGAGTGCTTCTGAGATGATCCTTCTGCTGTCATTGTTAACAGTTTCCTTAGTCTGCAGTGTTACAAGATATCCCAGCTTGTGTGTACCTTCCTGCCCCAAACATAGAATCATCTATTTTTCTAAGAGTCTCTGGTTTGTGTTTGTGTCATATGGTATTTAGAGACCACGGTCTTGGTTCTAAGGGAGTTTGCTGCTACTGGGTTGGTGACTATTTCCAGGACTTTTCAGTGGACAGAGTAGAAAGTATTCCTTTTTTTAACAAGAAAATAGGAGTTTATATCTTACGTCCAATTTAGATTCTGGACTACAAAGTTCTTATTTAACTCATTGGTCTTACATGTATAGCCCCTTCCTCTCATTAAAAGAAAAATAAATTTGCATTTATAATTATTAATTTGTTTCATTCTGTGCCACACACACAGCCTCCCAATGCCAGTATCAACTACTATCAACAATATAATTACTAAAAACTGTTTAAATTTCTTCCATTTTTTTTGTCCTTAAGGATATATAGTCAAATTATTATGTTTTAAACAGATAAGAACAGATACCATACTTGCTCTCAGCCAAAAGGCCTAGAAGTGATAAATTACTGTGTTTTAAAGTCACTTGGAATAATTACTCTTTGTGTTGTTATGCCAACTAGATACATAATTAGATTCATTTGCTTCATTTTACTTTCATACATTGGAATTGCTTTTTTATTCAATTTGCTTTTACAATTATGTAAAATATTTACACGGTTCAAAAGTCAAAAAGTCAAGTCTAAAAATGGTGTAGTCAAAGGGGTTTAGCTTTGTATCCCCACCCCCTCCACTCAATTCCCATTCTCTTACATCTAAGTAACTACACATATCTACACATATATGAGTGTGCCAAAAAATGTGTGCACATTTTAAGAGGTCTTATTGGGCATAAAATCAATCATTCCCCAAAAGTGTATGAATTGCAGGTAAAATGGATGTGCATAGTATGTCTAGGTACACTTGACTGATAAGGCTTCCTTCAGTTCAACTTCAGAAAGTAGTATGCAGATAACAGATCTTAAAATGTGCTTAAACTTTTTGGCACCCTCTGCATACACACATAAACATATACACATACCTATGTATATTGTATTAATATATGACTGTATATGGCATGTGTGATATATACAAACATTATTCCCTCCTTTCTTAATAAAAGCAGCATGCCACGCACCTTGCTCTTCTCACACGCTGCTAGAATTCTTCCCTCGTGCCCTGTAGAGATCTTCCTCCCTCCCTTTTATGCAGCCTACTACTCCATGATGGAGGTGGGCCATGGCTCTTTCAGGTTTATATCCAGGTTTTTGCTATTGCAAATAGAGCTGCAGTGAACGACCTTCTGTGTACAGTTTTTCATATTTTCGGGTTCTCTAGTGCAGAGATTTTCAACCAGGTGCCATGAGAGGATCTTAGGTGTGCCACAAACATCTTCAAAGATCATTAATTAAATTACTTTTGAAAGACTTTCGAAGCACAGTAAGTGTATTTGTTTTCTTACTCCTTTTTTTTTTTGATCAACATAATTTAACTGTGCCATGGAAGTTTAACTATAGAGTCAAGTGTGCCATGAGATTTTTTAAAAGGTTGAAAAACACTACCCTAGAATCTCATATGCAACCAGGCTTCAGAACGCCTGATCTAGAGGGAAAGTAGGTTAAGAGGCCTGACTTCGAATCCCAGCTTTGCCCTTCAATTACTTCTCATAAAATCTAAGTGATAACAATTCCTACCTTGTAGATTTGTTGAAAGGATTAAATTAGCTAATACACATGAGTGCTTAAATCAGTTCTGAGCACATCTTAGGAGACACGCATTGCTGCTGTTGTGAGTCTTCAGATTGCTTATTTAGCTTTCCTGTTTCTTTAGTTGGCCTGACCCCCTTAGGATGTTGGCACAGTATTGCTAAAATTAGATCCTCAATGAGAAATTGCTTGAAATAGTGAGAATCCCTGAAAATTCAGAGGAAGGGTTTTGCATTTATCACCATGACTATACAGTGGCCCTTTAGGAGAACGAGCTCTATAAGGGGGGAGGGACTCTCAGCCCAGGAGCTTGTCTGTACAAGGTTTTCAGGCTCAACCGAATCTGTGACACAACCTGTCAATTCACTCAAACCACTAATCTAATTGATTTTTTATTTTCTACTAAATTGACAGACTGAGTAAATTGACTAAATTGACTGGCTGTTTTGATATTATTTAGACCCAGCTCGAGTGGAGCTAATCACAGAGGAGGAAATAATTGTTATTGACATCACCGCAGTGATCAAAGTTACCCTTAGCGTGGGCTGACAGACAAGCACTGGGGTCCCCACCATGGAACCAGCTTCATGCTTCACCGAGCTAAGGTTCAGAGAACATACCCTGCCCGCTCCACTCTGCTGCCATGGCAGAGATGTGGTCAAAATAGAGGGCAGATCGGGAAAATAAACTTGGAAAAGAATCAATGACTATGCGAGCATGCATCACTGGTATAACCCCAGGTGCCCAGTTCTGAGCGTGTGGAAGTACTAACAGAGCTGAGGTGACTCTGGGCGCTCCATGTGCTAAGCTGAATAAAGATCTCCCCATCCTAATCCCTGGAACCCATGGCTATTACTTTACATGGCAGAGGCACTTTCAAGATGCGATTAAGGATCCTGAGATGGGGGATTATACTGGATGTCAGGGTGGGTCCAGTGTAACCACAAGTGTCCTAATTAGAGGAAATGGGGGAAACTTGACTACAGGAGAAGGGTGGGAGATGTGAGTATGGAAGCAAGAGGTTGGAGTGATGTGAAGAAGGGCTCACAAGCCAAGCAATGCAGGCCACCTTCAGAGGCTAGAAAAACAAGAAAACAGATTCTGCCCTAGAGCCCCCAGAGGGAACCAGACTGACCAACACCTTGAATTTATAGCCCAGTGAAACCTATTGCATCTTTCCGGCGTCCAGAACTGTAAGAGAAGACATCTCTATTGTTCTAAGCCATCAAGCTTGTGGCATGATTTCACAGCAGCAGCAGGAAGCGGACAACTTCCTACTAGTAGTCCTCTTCCGGTAATCCACAGTGGGGACACTTCAGGGCAGAAGCCGGGGCCTGAATGACTAGAATGGATGGAAGTCCTGTCTCCTCTTCCCGCTTCAAACAAAGCAGCCATATTTTAAATTTGGGTTCTATGAACGATTTCATTGCAGAAAAAAGGGTTCTTCTAAAACTGGGTGGTGATGGGAAGGAGCAGCCTGGAACAGAGACAGCTGATGTTCCTGTATCTAATACACAGAAATCGTTGACACAGCCCCAGCAGCACCTGGCACATAGTCAACATAATGGTGGTCATGGTGTTCGTGCTGGTTGCTGTCTACTCTGATTCCTTCATTTCACCAATGACAATCTACAGCTCAGCGCAGCTGAGTGACTGCCTGACGTCATCCAGCTCCTGGCAGAAGCAGGGCTGGAACCCGTGTCTTTCTAATCCTAGCATTCACTGCAATTCACACCTCAGATCTTCCTCCAAATAGTAAATATCACCAGCTGGTTGTACCTTACTTTAAAATTAAATTTGCTGCACGAAAACTGGTTTTTATGGCTTATTATAGAACCATTACCATGTTCCAAGGAAAACTAACCACTTGGGGAGCTCCTTGTGTTCCCTGTCACCTTGCTGAGCCGCTGTGCCAACAGGTGACCTTATCAAAAAGGGACGGCTGCTTCTGGCCCCACCCACACCCCACAGCTGGAGAGATGAACATCGCTCAGTTGGCAGAGCAGATTGTCATGGAGATGGCAGGACCAGGCTGGGGGAACGAGGCAGGGACAGTGAGGCAGCGGTGGCAGCAGCTGCTGGCTCGTTAAGGGCACGCGGTTAAATCTGGGCCACACCAGTGCTGGCCATCTGCTCATCCACAAACCACAGCTGCTTATCCACCAGTCTCTCCTGTAAGCAGCAGTGGCAGAGTCAGCATAGTCTCCCAGCTCCAGGAGCCACATCTCTTGCTGCATGGCCACTTGCTCTTATGTTCCACTGAGGAGGTGTCCTCTTGGCCAAGCACCAAGTACAAGGAGTAGGGTTTTCAGTCCGACCAGTGCCTTTCTGTGATTGTGCTGCAGGAGAATGGGAGGATAGAAATAGGAGATGAGCTGAGATGCCCTATCCTGTGTCACTCTACTTCCCAAAGCTCTCCTGGCCTTGCCTAACTAGGGGCATTGCCTCTTGTCTAAATAAAGCTAAGTAAATCTGGACATTCAAGATTCTCAACTACCCTGGCCCTACTAAGTGTGACATTCCGTGCAGCCTTAACTGTCTCCTCAGTGCTGTCTCCCCTGTCCCCACAGGTCCACAAATACCTATGAAGAAATGAATAGACCAGATACAACAAATACCTATGAAGAAATGAGCACCACTGGCTCAATATCTGCTAGGTACTAAATACAGCAGTGAGCAATCACTGGTGTGAGGCCATAGCCAAGTTTCTCACTTTCCAGGGTGTCCAGAAGCCTGGAAACCAAGGCAAATGCACAATGTATTATCAAGCACATTTTCAACCTGTAAAAGATAAAATAAAATAATAGTATCCATATTTCCAGACTTTATGAATACCCTATGTAAAATTTGATGAATAATATGCTGATATGGTTGATCTGAGAATCAAATGAAATAATATATATGAAGCACCAAGCTCAGTCCCCGACACATAATATTACCCAATAGAAGCTAGCCATTAAGACTACACGGCTATTATTACAAAGACTAATAAAGTACCAATCAATGCTGGAAACAAGTAAACAATTGCGGTCCAAACTGAGAGGGACCATCACAAAATGAAACACAAAGTCTTGGGTGATCCCAGAGGCTCTGCCTTAAAAATGTATCTAGAATCAGGACTTTTGTGCACCACCTACACCAGTCGTGTTCTAACCCAAGCCACCCATATTTCTCACTTAGTTTATTCAGCTGCCTCCTAACTGGCCTCTATGCCTCCACTTCTGCCCTCCCCCTCACCTCACCACCTGCAGTCTCCTCTGAACACAGAAGCTAGGGACCCTCTTAGAACTCGAGTCAGCTCATGTCTCCCCTCTTTAAAACTCTCCATTATCTTCCCATCTTTCTCCAAGTTAAAGCCAGTAAGTATTACTATTGCCTCTTGTGGTGGTTAATTTTATGTGTCCATGTGACTGGGTCATGGGATGCCCAAACATTTGGTCAAATCTTACTCTTGATGTGTCTGTAAGGGTGTTTGTGAATGATGTTAGCATTTGAATTATGGACTGAGTGAAGCAGATGGGCCTCTAGAACGTGGGCAGGCCTCACCCAGTCCACCTGCGTCCTGAATAGGACAAAGAGGCTGAAGAAGAGGGAGCTCTTCCTGCCGACCTACATGAGCTGGGACTTCAGTCTTTTCCTTCACTGACACTCAAACTAAAATGTTGGCTCTTTTGGGATCTCAAGCCTGTCACTTTCAGAATGGAACTTATACCACCACCGGCTCTCCTAGGTCTCAGGCCTGCAGACTCACATGAAACCCCAGTCTGTTCTCCTCAATCTCTCACTTGACTATAGGTGTTGGGACTCGTCATCCTCCGTAATCACATGAGCCAATTCCATATGCTATCTCGTTACCTACCAATCTATGTGCACACACACAGAGTCAACTCACGAGCAATATGGAATTTCAGGGCATCAACCCTTGTTCAGTCAAAAATCTGCACGTAACTTTTGACTCCCCCAAAACTTAACTACTAATAGCCTACTGTTGGCTAGAAGACTTGCTGATAACATAAACTGTCCATAACACATATTTTGTATGTGATATGTATTATATACTGTATTCTTACAGTAAAGTAGGCTAGAGAAAAAATGTTATTAAGAAAATCATGCCAGGTACAGTGGCTCAACCTGTAATCCTAGCACTGTGGGAGGCCAAGGCAGGTGGATGGCCTGAGCTCAGGATTTCAAGATATATTCCCTATTGATTCTGTTTCTCTGGAGAAACCTGCCTCATACAGGCTGTAGGTGATCTGCCCCTTGCTGTCAGTCCCGCTGACTGCACTACCTTTCTCTGATTTCTACTCTTTCCACTTTTCCTTGCTTGCTCTTTTGCACCATGTTAGTCAACTTGTGGTTTCCCAAAATGAGAGGCCCAGTTAAGCCTCCAGACGTCATCACCTCCCATGCAAGAAGGGCCCACACAGAGGCAGCAGCTTAGTCAAAACTTCCCTCCAGTGCCCAGGTGGCTCCCACACTCACCTCCTCAGGTCTCTGCCCAATGTCATCTGATTATGAGGCTTCCTGGACCTACCTATATGGAACAGTGTACACCTTCACACACACACCTCTTTTTTATTCTCGTTCCCTTAAATTTTCTTAGTTTTCTCTATAGCATTTATCATTATCTGACATACTATGTGTTTTCTTTATTGTTTAACGTCTGTCTCCTCTAACTAGAATTTAAACTGCTTGAGAATAGGAACTTTGTCCTGTTCAGTGCTATACTTAAACTGATAGCTGGTATATGGGAAATGCTCTGTACCTATTTTTTGATTGATTTAATGAGAACTCGATTTATAAAGAAGGGAAGTGGGCTATAGGTGGGTAGCAATAAGGGATATACAGACAATCACAGTAGAAAACTGAGGGTTTGTGTTGTGTTGGTTAAGAATTAAGCAGTAAGCCAAAGTGCAGTGCCTCATATCTGTGATCCTAGCACTCTGGAAGGCTGAGGTGGGAGAATTGCTTGAGCTCAGGAGTTCAAGATGAGCCTGAGCAAGAGCAAGATCCTATCTCTGCTAAAAATAGAAATCTTAGCCAGGCATTGTGGGAAGCACTTGTAGTCCCAGCTTCTCAGGAGCCTGAGGCAGGAGGATCACGTGAGCCCAGGAGTTCAAAGTTGTTGTGAGCAATGACACCAGGGCACTCTACCTGAGAACAGAATGAGACTCCATCTCAAAAAACAAAAAAGGAATTAAACAGCAAAGAATTCAGGGTTTTTGCCTCCAACAAGGACCTGGATTATAGACACTCCATACTGCTGATGAAAGGTTGATCTTTATGCTTTAAAAGCCAGCAGAGATCAGAGCATGTTTGACATGCTGTTCTATAAATTAAGGAGCCCAACCAGGATATAAGCTTGCAGTGAATTGAGTGAGTAGCCCCATGTAGTGCCAAGATTTTCCTCTGAAAACATCCCTGGGTCTGCTCCAACGCTGAGATAAATTGGAGACAGGGGCCCTAAAGTTCAATGCCAATGAGAAGAGCTGCAATATTTTTAGTTGGAAATAGCCCACCAGAGCCATAACATCTCAATGAAGAAATCAAACGGAGAAGATCTAGTTTTAAGCCTTGTGACATCCTGGTAAAATCTCCAAAAGCACTGGTGGTGAAATATTGCCCCTAGTAAGTAAATGAGTTGTCCTGCTATAAATGATTGTCAAAAGAAAGAAGCTGAGGAGGCTCAAGTTGTAACGTACAGTCAGGAGAAAAAGACCTGAGGGTGGAACTTGAGAAATCGTGCTCGCCCCTGCGGGGGGATGGTAATCAGATGGGGACTGGAGACTTGCTAATTATCTTTCCCATGAAATGGGGCTATTGATGCCCTGTCAGGGAGTCCAACCTTTTTATTTCTCTGCTGCACATTGGAAGAAGAAGAGTTGTCTTGAGCCACACATTACACAAACACTAATGAAAACTTACTAGCCAAAAAAAAAAAAAAAGGTCTCTGAATACTTTTCATGATATCCAACACCACAGATAAGCAAAACACATCCTCACAAAATCAGCATGCAGCCTATGGGCCCGCAGGTTGGACAACCCTGCAGCCTCCACTATTCTATAGGGTAACCACAAGAGTCAAATGAAGTAAAGTTTGCAAAAGTGTCTTAAAGAATTGTGAGCCCCATTAAAGTGTGAAATAATAACAGAGGACTAGCAAGAAGGATTGTTAAATAAGGTGTTTCATGGATATTAAGTTAGGTGGACAAGGTTTCCTGAAATATATTAACTGCTTTTAGCAAAGCCTAACTAATGCTATTTTTAGGACACATCTTACATACTTCAGCCTTGCAGAAATCTCTTTCCTTCCTATCTGTCCTGCCCATCTCAGCCTTGTTACACCTGACAATCTATCCACGAAGCTGCACACTGATACTAAGAACTTGCCTCTTTGACAAGGCCCTGTTGACAGCTGTAATCAGCTGTTACTGATTATGAAAGTCATACATGTTTGAAATGACCTATGTTCAAGGTTATTCATCACGGCACTGTTTATAACAACAACAAAAGAATATTGAAAGCAGCTTCAGTGTTAATTTAAATAAATTAAGATACCTCCAAAGAATGGAACAATTACTAAACTCTAGTAAGCTCTTTATGTACTGACATGACATTATTGTAAAACATACTAGGTTTTTTAAGAAAGGAACAGAATGGTGTGCATGTAGGTATGCTGCTATTTGTATAAGTAAGAAAGGAAAGAAAGGTATGCATGGAGTTTTTTGCTCTGAAAAACTCTGAAAACATACCCACAAAGCTAGTAATATTTATTGCTTCCAGGGAGAAGAAATAGGCAATTGATGAATGAATGAATGAATGAATGAATGGAATATAGAGGTAGGCAATAGACTTTTCACTATGTATCCTTATGCCTTTTGAGTTTTGTCTCATAGGAATGTGTTATCTAAAGACTTAAAAATAAAAAGGCAATATAAAATACATTAGATATGTTCATTATAGAAAACTTCAACCAAGATCATAGGAAAGGGGCCCTATTTTCCTGCTGCTTCACAGCTCAGAACATATACTGAATGGAATGTATTTTTAAGAGAATAAAGTCTATTTTTTGTATTTTAAAGATTGTGAGGGCTAGGAAGGTCACCCTCAAATAAACTGTTATTGCATTATAGGCCCCAATGCTGGGGGCATCAGTCTGTTGGTCACATCTACTTGCTTAGGCAGGTGCTCTGGTGTTACCCCTGCTCCTTGGAGTCTAGGTGCAGCAGCTTCTACATTCCCGCTCCAAGCATCGGACCAAGGAGGCCAGAACCTGTCACTGGAAACCAGGGCATAGCCATGAGCAGAGGCTCAGGGCTCCTTGGGTGCATATGTATAGTTGAAGCTGCCTGTCTGCATGTATCCTCTGGCTCTAATGCTCTCTGTTGGCTCTGCAGCACAGTATGTAACCAATAAAGCTCCCTAGTTTCAAAAAAAAAAAAAAGAAAGAAAAGAAAACTTCAAAATACAGCAAAGAGAGAATAAATATAATTCCATAGTCTCATAACAAATTAACAATTATTCATGCTTGATATATTTCTTTCCAGCTGGCTTTCTTTTACATTCCTTATATAACTAAGATAAAATGGTATATGGCTATGTACGACCCTAACACAATATTGTAAGCATTTTCCCACATCTCCAAAATGTAAAAGAATGATTATTTTAATGAATGACTTGAAGTCTACCCTATGAATGCCATAGTTAAGTAATACTCTTGAACATTTAAGCAGTTTTCAAATTTTTTTGTAATAATTTTTAGGCATCAATCATAGTCTGTGTCCTGATTATATTCTTAAACTAAATTCCTAAAAATAGACTTACTAGGTCAAAGAGTATGATTTTTTTTTTCAATTTCTTGATACAGATTGCCAGATTCCCTCCAGAAATCTTGTACTAATTTAAACTCCTATCAGCAGCTTATGAAAGCACCCTTCGTGATCACCCAGGGCTGTTTTAACATCATGGGAAGATGCTCAGAATTCTAGCCATTCTCCAACTTCAGATCAGAAACCAATCACCAGGTTGGCCCCTCTGAGGGCCTGCAGGTGTGAAGGAGCACAAGCTTGCTAATTGCTTTGTAAAAGCACCTTTTTCTGGATTCCTGAGAAAGGTATCCAGAACCAGCAGATAACGAAAGCACCATTACCAAAGAATAACATCATCTCAAGTATTTTTTGTCCCCCGCCTGAGAGAAAACTCTATTTCATAAAGCAATTTTCTCTAGTTACAATCAAGCACAACAGGCTTTAAATTACACCACACAGTTGTGCTCCAAGAATGTATCAAGACTACCTGGATTTCAAGTTGATTTAAGAAGCAAGACGTGTGGTATGAACAGGGCTACATAAATAAGTAGTCTTTCCCCTTTTTCCTCATTTTACCTTTTCTCCCCTAGAAATAATACGAACGCAAAAGGGAAATTATAAAACACAAATGGTCATTTCCACAGAACTTGGAGACAGATTTATTCCAGATTCCAGAGTACAGGTGAGGGGCCTGCCATGAAATAGACCTGGTTTGTTTGGCCCCATCAAGTCTCAGGTTGAAATTTGCTCCCCAGTGTTGGAAGTGGGGCCTGGTGGGAGGTGTTTGGGAGGTGGGCGTGGATCCCTCATGAACAACTTGATAGCTTGGTGCCATTCTCTCAGCAGTGAATGAGTTCCCACAAGGACGGATT
>NW_003852472.1:5305365-5330086 GCF_000181295.1 Otolemur garnettii
ACAGAGCCAGTGACTTATACCCTCCCAGGTTCAGGGTGGCAGAGGAGGAGGCAGGACACACAGAGCACCCTGGGCTGAGCCAGGTGTGCAGGCAGCAGGGTGTCCCTGTGCATCACAGGTGGAAGCAGGAGGCTGCGGGGACCCTCCCTGCACAGGACCTTCCAGCAATGCGCTGGCACAGAAAATCCTACCAACAACAATAGTAGCATCGTTATTTATTGCTGGAATAAATATAATGATGGTAGTAGGAACACAAATAATGTTACATATGCATAGATAAATAACCATGCAGCAACAATAATAATATAGATAATTGATTTAGCACCAACAACAGAGATTCTATAAGAAAAAAAACATGGATTAAAAAAAAGCAGCAAAATTATCAATACCCAAAATTGGTCAAAGAAATGTGGCTGGGGAAACTCAAGAAAGAAGTTGAAAAACTAGAACAACCATCCCAGAAATGAAAACTACACATGCAGAAGAAAAATGGAGAAGAGACGCTGAAAGAAATAAAGACAGGCATGTTTAGAGAGAGATACACAAAACCTCGATAAAAGGACATTTTATAAACGGAGTTACAGACCATGAGACAGAAAATTACAGCTATCCAAGACAGGCAGAGGAGAGCCGATAATAAACTCCCTTAAAAAATATAAAATAAAATGAAGCGAAACAATGGAGAACAAAGATTTAACAAAGACAACTCAAGAAAACTTTCCTGAAAGAAAAGGCTCAACCACTACAAGTTGAAAGGCAGTACCATGGGGAGGGAAAGTGACCCAGAATCGTCCACCCTGAGACATCTCCTCATGAAGCTGCTGGACTTTGTAGATAAAGAACCCTTTCAGCTGCATTTTAAAGCTCACTTACAAGAGGAGAAAATCAGCTTTTTCCACAGCAACATCCCGCACTTGAAGACACTGGAGAAATGCCTAAAAATCTCCAAGGATTCGAAGTCGGAGCCAAGAATTTTCTACTTAGCCAAATTAGTCTTCAAGTATAACGACGATGGATGCACAGTTTTAAGCCTGCAGAAACCCAAGGAGCATTGTCCCACCAAACTTCCAGAGGACAAACGAACCACAGTTGAATGTGAAAAGCCTGACAGGGGTGTCCAGCCTTTTTTCTTCTCTGCCGCACACCAGAAGCAGAAGAGCTGTCTCGGGCCACACAGTATAAATACACAAAACACTAATGAAAGCTGATGAGCAAAAAAAAAAAAAGGGGGTCTGGGCATAATTTTTAAGATCCCACAAATAAGCAAAACAGCCCTCCCCTAATCTGCATGTGGCCTGCTGGGCCACAGGTTGGAAACCCCTGGAGGGCTCAACAGCCCAAGGATGGGCTGTGAGTCTTAAATACGTGCACCTGTACAGCCAAGAAGGCCACAAACGTGGGTTTGGGTGACAGAGAGAATGTGAGTATTACAAGCCCTGAAAATCTAAACAGGATACACCCACCAAAAGTTAAAAAAGACACAAGACAGAAGGAAGGAGAGAGGGTAGTAACTGTGCTGTTGGCTTCCTCCATGATAGGTGAAAGACAGATTATTATTTAAAACTGAGACAAATCAAGCAATCAAGGTGTACTAGAAGTGATAAAAGCCTATTGACAATTCAAATGTAAACTGCAAGAAAGACAATGCTGCTGACTATATTTGGAAAACGCTGAGAGGGAAGCAAGGAAGGAAGGAAGGAAGGGGGAAGGAAACAGGTTTGTAACAGCTGACACCAGGAAACCATCACATGCTGTGTGAGGAAGTGCGCACTAAGATTATACAAAGCTATAACAAATTTTATGAAAATAATGACTAGAATGAAAATATCAACCCTCCTCAATATCAAAATTTTTTCTAAATTTTTCCCTAAAGTGAAATACTGAAAAAGAAGCAACTATAAAGAGTACACCCAAAACAACAGGAAAAGCTAAACCCAAGCATACATATCAGTATGTAAATGAGTCTTAGTCATTATTAAAAGTAAGAGAATTTCAGATCATATCACAAAAAAATACAAACTCCATGCTGTATAAAGGAAACATGTAAAATAAAGCAATCAAAAAAGCAAAACAGGCCTGGCACCAGTGACTCAGTCCTATAATCCTAGCACTGGGAGGCCACGGAGGGAGGATCCCTTGACCTCAGAAATTCAAGACCAATCTAGCAAGAGTGAGACCCTGTCTCTACTAAAAATAGAAAAATTAGCTAGGTATGATGGTACATGCCTGTAGTCCCAGCTACTCGGGAGGCTGAGGCAGGAGGATCCCTTGAACCCAGGAGTTTAAGGTTACTGCGAGCTAGGCTGATGTCATAGCACCTAGCCTGGGCAACAGAGTAAGACTCTGTCTCAAAAACAAAATAATAAAATAAATCCTTGGAAAAGGTATATCAGGTAAATCCAAGCCAAGCAAAAGCAAAGTTTATGATATTAAGATTAGACAAGGTAGAACTGAGGCCAAACAACATCAAATGATACCAAGAAGAGCACTTTGTAATGCTGAAGGGCACAATTCACAACCGAGGTAATAGCCTTGAATATTTATATACCCAATTACACAGCAGCAATATTCCTAAAGCAGAAATTATCTAGACATAAAGAGAAATAGACAAAAACCTGCTAGCTGCAGACTTTAATTCAATTCTCTCAGTCCTTGGTATAGCAAGTTAACAAAACATAACATAAATCTTTGGTCCTTCTCACCCAGCAATGCCACCTCTGGGAGGTATCCTTCAGATACACACAACACATATGCAAAAGGACAGGGACCCAGGTTCTTTATTTCAGCATTACAGTCACACATCACATAACAATGTTTTGGTTAATGATGAACTGCATATATGACAGTGGTCCCAGAAGGTTATAACACATTATTTCTACTGTACCTTTTCAAAGTTTCAATACACAAATACCATTGTGCTATAATTGCCTACAAATAGTCAGTACAGTGACATGCTGTACAGGTTTGTAACCTAGGAACAATAGACTATCCCAGGTAGGTGTATAGTAGGCTGTACCATCTGGGTTGTGTAAATATACCCTATGATGTTCGCTCACGGTGGGAATTGCCTAACGATGCTTTGCCCAGAATTTATCCCTATCATTAAGTGACATGTGACTGTATTTACAAAAGGATGACTTTCCTGTTCTTCAATAAAGGACTAGTTAAAATAAATTATACTGTAGTAGTTTGATGAGCTCTACCAAAAAGGAAAAGGGAAGAGGGGTGGGAGAGGAAGGAGGAAGGGAGGGAGGAGGAAGGGAGGGAGGGAGGGAGGGAGGAAGGAAGGAAGGAAGGAAGAAAGGAAGGAAGAGAAAGGAAGGGAGAGGGAGGAACAAAGGGAAAGGACGGGAGAGGGAGGAAGGAAGAGAAGGAGGGAGGGAGGAGAACCCCCATGTATTGATGGAAGGAGCGCCAATATATATTTAAGTGTAAAAAAAAAAAAAAAAGAGTGAGGTACTCAACAGTGTGGGACACTATCCTCTGTGTAAAAGAGAGAAATAAGAATACAAGTTCACTTTGGCTATGAAAAGGCACGGAGGAAACTTAAATGCACATCACTAAATGGGAGAAGCCCATCTGGAAAGGCTACAAACAGTACGATTCCAACTGTATGACATTCTGGGAAGGCGAAACTGTGGCAACTGTAAAAAGATCAGT
The DNA here is from genome assembly GCF_000181295.1 of Otolemur garnettii. NCBI lineage: Eukaryota > Metazoa > Chordata > Mammalia > Primates > Galagidae > Otolemur > Otolemur garnettii. The sequence continues at coordinate 5,309,026 of NW_003852472.1, forward strand.
GGCAGTGGTTTCCAGGGTTTGGGGGAGGAAAGATGAATGGGGGGACACTGAGAGTTTTTAGGGCAGTGAAAATACTCCGTATGCTACTGTAATGACGGATACATGTCATCATAGCATTACATTCATCCAAACCAAAGAATGTACAGCCCCAAGAACAAACCCTACTGTAAACTCTGGACTTGGTGAGAAAGATGTCGATGCAGGTTCATCAGTTGTAACATGTGCACCGCTCAGGTGTGGGATGTGGACGGTGGGGGAGCCCGTGCAGGTTTGGGGGCGGGGTATATGTGGGAAATCTGTATCTTTCTTTCAATTTTGCTGTGAACCTAAAACTACTCCGAAAAAGAAAATGCATATTTTTAAGAAGAATAGGAAAAAGTCCCATTTGCTTACAGATACATGAAGAGACCCTGAAAGAAGACAGGAGAAACCAGTGATGACAGTACCAGGAATGGTGGAGGTGGGGGGGTGAGTGGGAAGTAAGCTAATGGCAATGGGAGGGAAGGAGGCTTTTCACTGCATACAACACACACATGAATATATATAGGTGTGGTGTATGAAGACAACTGAATTTCCCATTTACAAAAACAAAAACAAAGAAGCCTGCAAAATACTATTCCTTACTTGGTGATGGGTTCAGAGATATTGATTTTACTTCAAATACTTTACAATAAAATATCTGAAACACACAAAGGCCTAGGTGCAAAAGGGCCCTACATCAGTTTCTGTTCAGTATTAGAACAGTCAGCAGGCCCTAACTCAAGGAAGATGTGTTCCAAGACCCCAGGGGATGCCTGAAACCACAGGCGGTACCCAAGGCTGTATATACTGTGTTTTACCTATACGTACGTACCTATCAGAAAGTGTGATTCATAAAGTGGGCACAGCAAGAGATTAACAGCCACTAGTAATAAAATGGAATGATACCAGGACAGTCGTTGATGACCAAGATGGCTACCAAGTGACCAACAGGCAGGTGGCCAATAACTGGGAGGGTGCGCTGGACAAAGAGATGATTCCCATCCAAGGCAGCATGAGATTTCATTGTGCTACTGAGAATGGCGTGCCATTTGAAATTATGAATTATTTATTTCTGAAACTTTTCACTTAATATTTCAGGCCATCATTTACAGTGGGTAACTTAAACCACGGAAAGGAAAATTTCCAAGAAGGGGGAAGTACTTAGTCTTTTTCAGACTCCTGATATAAAGTGAGATCTGGTTCTATTGTCCTTCAGTTTATTTGACAATCAACAGAACAGACTTTTTGTTTTGCTTATAAATGCTTATTCATTCGTCTCCACATAATGAATATGGCCATTTAAACAAAACATAGGGCAAAAAAAAAAAAAAAGCCTGTCACTAGAATGTTAAGTCTTATTCTTAAAGACCTAAGATACCATCTTTCTGATTGGGCCCTGGATGGCAAAAAGAGTGTAAAATAGCTCACGAATCATTTTTAACACTGATTACATCTTGAAATGACATTATGGGTATATTGGGTTAAATAAAGCGTATTATTGAAATTAATTTCACCTGTTGGAACATTTAAACTTGCATAAGAGGCTCACGTATTTCTACCAGACAGCACTGTGCTAGGTGTTAAAAACTTAAGCAGGCAGGCTTAGATTATGTTGTGGTAACAAGCAACTCTAAAAATCTCACTGACTACAGCAGTGTTTATTTCTCAGTAATAATACATGAGCAGCCTGGGGCAACAGGAAGCTCTGTTTGTGCAGTCAGGAAGGCACCCAGGCTGATGGAAGCCTCCCCCCAGCTCAGGCTCCCAGACATGCAGCGATGGGAAGGGAATGTGGAGGATCCTTCATCTGTTCGGAAACTTTCCTCTAGGAAGTAACACATGTCGCCTATGCTCAGAGTTCATTGGTCATTGCAAATCTCATGGCAGTGCTTAATTTCAGAGGACACTAAGAAGTGTAATCTCCATATACACAGAAAAAGAGAAGACAGAAATATTTAATGACAGCACTAGTGATCACAGCAACATCTCACTTTGTGTCCCACGCAAAGCTAGAGTTAGTGTCTAAAAAGCCACACACATGTTGACTCCAAATGATTTGAAATTAACTATTTTTCAAACTTATGTAGAGTTCATGTCCATTCAGAAGGAAATGGTTTCATAGGCTCGGGGAAAAACAATTGTCTGGAGCCCTAATGGGATGGTCTCATCCCATCCAACTTCCCACCTGCTGATTGCCACCACTTGACTATTTCCAGAAACTGGGTTGCCCACTCTACCATAAGGAGACCCACTGCTATGTTCAGCAGCCAGTTTTTGTAAGAATTCATATTGTGCTAAATACTGCTTTGTGCTTTGTACCCTAATTCAACACTGCCCAGGATATATTTCAGAAACCTTTTGCCAAATGGCTTTCAAATATGTGAAGACATCCATTGCCACTCCCTTTGGACTTCTGTTCTCCAGGCTAAATGCCTTTAATGCCTCACATAAAATGGTGCCACATTTATATCTACCACTTCCCATTCAAGTCCTCTGCCATGTGACTTGCCTGAGCTTGGCCATGTCACATCCAAATAGAAATTTTAAATGCAGGGTTCTTCTCAGACCGCTTGCTCTTTCTCTGTGCCAAAAGTAGAGGCACATCCCACGTTGAGGCTATTCCTGAAGCCTGGGTCCCAGACCAATCAGATGCATCAAACAGAGGCCTACAGACCAGCAGCAGCGACCCATCTAAAACATGAACAAAAATGACTGTTAGTTTCTATAAGCAAGAGAGATTTGAGGTTGGTTGCTACCTAGCAAAACTGGCCAATACAGAAATAATCCAAATGCACCAACTTTAGGAAAAGCTGGATGTTTACTATCTGTCCTACCATCAGGAGGTTTTCTCCATGTGATAGTTCATAATACAATATCTGATTTCATTTATTTATTTCACAAACACTTATATAGCATTTAATACATACCAGGAACTATTCCAAGCTCTTTATAAAAGTTTACTCATAAGGCAGGTTCCCTTGTTATCCCCATTTCACAAGTGAGGAAACTGAGACAGAGAGAAGTCAAAGTCACAGAGCAGTTAAGAAGTGGAGTCAGAGTCCCAATCCAGGCAATCCAGCCCCAGGGTCCATGTCCTTAACCACTATGCTGTGTAATGACTACAGCCATTATTTACTGAGTATACATTTATACTAAGGATGTTCAATCTTACTTGGTTCTTATAACAATTATAGGAAGGGAAGGGAATTGACACTCAGAATTGTAAAGTTCCTGGCCCAAGGTCACACAGTGACCTTGTTGGCAGCAAATTTCATGCTCAATATAAAAAGAGTCCCTCCAAATTCTAATATGATCAGTATAATTCTTTTGATTCAAATCTGGGGTCAGAGATGCATCAACTGAATTTTACCACCACTCCGTTTCCAAGAATTTGTCTGGGCATGTAACCATGATTCTCATTCATAAACATAACCATCATTCTCATTCATAAACGTTTGCTGGTGTCCCCTTCACCAAAGGCTTTGTGCTGGACTCCCTTGCCCCAGTTAGGACTGGAGAAATAGGCTCGCTCTAACCAGGCCCGGACGTGGTGAAAGATGAAATAAACAAACACCCCTGTGAACAGAGAAGCATCCCGAATCCTGGTCAGGTGGCTCTCACTTGGTGACTACAGTTTTCACAAGATTGCACAGCAGCCAGCCGCCCCAGAAAGTAGCAGGAACAGAAAACACAATATTCCTGTCCTCCTCCTGTTTCATTATCACCAGGGAGGGCGTTGGCATTAAAGGAGCAGTGTGAAATGGACAATTCACACATCCTCCACGTTTCTCAACAATGTCAGTCCCTGCTGTTGCCACGACCACCACGGCTGCTGCAGCCTCACAGTCTGCTCACAACAAGCAGAGTGCTTGACGCCTACCAGCAGGGGGGCACACGCAGACAGGCAAGCCTGTGTGCACAGACACGCACATTCACATGCACACACACACTCCCTACACCCCTTCTCCACTCCCAAGAAATGGCAGGGAATGCAGAAAAAAAGACATAGAGAGGGTCTCCTCTTTTACTTGCTAAGAGCCTCCTCAGCAGAAGGTAACCTGCCAATGACCCCGATGGAATCTTTCTTCTCTGGTTTTTCCCTTCACCGTCAGAGTACTGGGACAGCATGGCACAAGGGCCCTTGATACCTTGTCTGGGACACCCACCAGCTCAGACAGGGTGCAGCCAAGAAGAATAGGCCCTTCATACCTGCCCAACCGGCCCCCAGAGCCTCCTGGTCCCAGATGAAAGCTCAGCCCTTCCTAAACCTTGGGACCATTTGCCTTTAATTAGTGAGAACTAAGCCGCTCCACTTCCACACTCAGCATTCATTCCGACATCAGTCTGTCTGCTCTGATTGTGTAGCCCTCCCTCCCCCCAGCTCTCAAAACTGAGCTTCTCCCCACGTTGGCACCTGTATCCCAGCCTCTGGCCATTTGTTCTGATAAACTACCCAGAGGTGATAAACACCTGTTCCCCTAGGACAGAGACCCATCATGCTTCCCTAGTCTCCTTTATCAAGGTCGATCTCCTGCCACAGAAATCCAGCTCCAACCTTGAGTCTGTCTTTCTCCTTTAATGCCACCTGTTGTCCCACTCCGTCACTGGTCTCCAGCACTTCCTTCCCCTCGCCATTTTTCTGGGGGCCTAGATTGCTTCTTGCTGCATCAGTCTTTACTCACTTGCCATTGGTCATCTTATTTGGTTCTATTATAATACATTTATTACTGTAATATTAATTTGGGACTATCTATTCCCCCATCAGACCCTCCAGTCCCTTGGAGCAAGGATCACAGACACTGTATCTTATTCATCTGTGGGTTTAAAATAGCCGACCCCCAGAGAAGGACCTCAGCCAAGAGTCACTGAATAAACCCCACTCAGCAGCTTAGCCGGGTGGCCAAGATGCAGCGCATCAGAAGGCTGAAGCCACTACAAGAGTTACTATCAAGAAGCTAAAAGACACACTGTCTCACAAAACGCCAAGTGAAGCTTTGCCTTTTTCTGTCTCTGTTGCTAAGGGAATAGAATGTCCCGTATGCAGCAGAATTGTTAAGTGGAGCATTTTTCCCATGTAGCCTCTCCAAGTGAGGTTCTGACCACGAGCATCGGCCCTTCCTCTCCTGGGCAGCTTAGCTGCCATGGTAGGGCCCTGGAGTCCGAGACGTGAGGCTGCCTCTCTCCCCACTCCTGCCATCCTCTGCTCTCTCTCTCCTCCCCCTCCACCCACTCTCCTCATCCTTCTCTTCCTTCCTCTCCAGCCCAAATGCTCAAATAGCCAAGTGGCCACTCATTCTCGTAAGGATAGACCTCTGATCTGTGTGAAGGGGGGTAACAAATCACCAACAAAGGGACATTTCAAGCAGTTTTATCTGCCTTAGAATAACCATGGAGTCGATGTTACTTGAAGGAAAAAAATGGCCTGGATGAAGGATAGCTATAGGGAAGAGAGGGAGCATTTATTAAGCACCTACTCAGTGTCAAGCTTTTTTCTTTTCTTTTCTTTTTTTTTTTTTTTTTTTTTTGAGACAGGGTCTCGCTCTGTCACTCAGGCTAGAAGATTACAGATGTGGGCCACCATGATTGGCTAATTTTTCTATTTTTTGTGGGTGCAGCATCCTACACTTGCTCAGGCTGACCTCAAACTCCTGGCCTCAAGAAATCCTCCCACCTCAGCCTCCAAAAGGGCTAGGATTACAGGCATGAGCCCCTGTGCCCAGCCTGTATCAAGCTTTGTATTGGCATGTTTTTCTCATTTAATTTGCAGAGCAATTTCAGGCAATAAGTATTTCATTTTACAGATGAAGCCATTGAGGTTTATTGATCTTAAGTAATCGTTAAATTATAAAGCCAAGACTTGAATTTAACTCAGATTTTCTTAATCCCAATCTAGTGCTTTTCCCATTATATCTGAGCATCTCTCACAAATAACAAGAACACAGCATCCCAGCCAAGGATTTCATTTCTTATTTCATTGCCAGTGTTTCAAGTAAGTTACCTTTGGCCAGTTTGGCCTGTGGCTGTGACTCCTTCCCTCCCTCTGTATCACTAAAATACTCAAAGCATTGAGAAGGCAACAGATGACGGGGGAAAGGTCAGCCCCATCACATAATTGGTCCCTTAGTCCTCAAATACTGGCTTGTTTGGGAGCAGGTGTCTGACCTACCTGCCATGTCTAAAAGTTCTGACATGCTTTCCATGCTACAGGGAGGTGAAGGTTTCCCCAGCCCCACTCTCTCGTCTCACAGTCCATGTTTTCACTCAGCTCTATCTGAAGGCCACAGGCTGTATTGATTTTAAAGCAGTGACTCTCAAAGCGGGGTGAACCCACGTCAGCAACACCAGCCTCGCCTGGGAACTTGTTAAGACTGCAAATTTGCAGGCCCCACCCCAGACCCACTGACCCTACATCTGTGGGAGAAGCACCCACCCAAGATCTGTCTTTTTCCAAGGCCCCCAGCCCCCGCAGATAGTCCTGAAGCACTCGGGAGTCTGAAGACCCCTGATTTGAAAGGCTACTTCTCTTGTTCTTTGAACACATCACCTCTCTCCAGCCCTTCATCTATCCCTTGATTTCCCACAAGACCCAACTGGAGAAGGGTGGCATTTCAGTGGCCAGTGAGATTTATACACTGCTAAAACTGATGTTTTGCTTCATTTCCAGTCCTGTCTGATACCTGGCTGCTATTATATCCCGAGGTTCCCTCCCTTGGAAAGTGCCGACTCAAAATAAGAGCAGATTATTTTAAAATGCCTGCTGGCACGTTGATGCCACTGGCTGGTTTAGACTGACTAATTAATCCTTATTTGACCTGAATTAATGCCTAATCTGTGTAAAATGATGGCGATTTACTGGAATGCAGCGAATGTGAAGATACAAAAAGCAAAGACACGTGGGAGTGGATTCCGCGCCAGGCTGTCACGAGGATTAAAGTACGGCTTCAAGTGGTACATTATCTGAAGTTTGATTTTTCTTCCTTTCTCCCCGCCACCCCCACCTCCTTCAAGGAAAAAAAAAATTACCAGAAGACATGAGCATATTGTCTCCTCTGCTCCCAAATAAAGGTAGACTGACAGCGCTTTCAATGAAAGGCTCTGCATGATTGGAATTAAACGTCAAATACGATTTTCTGTTGGCAATTCAAAGTGTTGGTGTCAAAACCAAAACTGACAGCGCGGCTGCAGATTAGTATCTGTCTGGATCGCGGCGTCACACTGCGGGGAAGGTTTATGATTTAGTAGATTAACACAGCTCTCTTCGCGCTACCACTTAAGAGATAATTTGTTCAAGCAGGAGCCGATTAGATTGTGGCTGACCACGAGCAGGGACCCCGTCCCCTGAAGTTCTGGCAGGCGTTTGATGGCACCTCCTTTCCCCTGCAGGGGTCTGCCATCATTACTGGGTGACAGGCAGGAGAGGTGAGCGGGCCACAGCTGCCGGCTGCCTGGCTGTCAGTAGCCACCAGTGATATGTGCTGGCGATGTCTCAGGGAAAATGGAGTTCCTATTGATCCGACCAATGTGAAAGGGCCTTCCAGCGTGGAGGCTTTGATTTATTGAGCCTGAGCTTCCCACATGGGGTGGAGGGAGGAGGGTGACTTCCTGGCAAGTCATTGAATCATGTACTTTGACCACCAGGTTTCTCCTGGCTCTAGAAAAAAAAAGATAGCAACCAGGGCTCAGAGAGGTTAATAGACATACCCAAGATCACAGAGCTCAAGAGGGGGAAGGGATAGTTCACAATGCTCGAGACTCACGAAGTGGCAGACGCTGTATTAGGCACTTTTATTCTAATAATGTGTGTGATTCACAATGACTTTGATGTTATTATGGGATGAACGAGGTTAAGAGCATTAAGGAAATTGCTTACACTACGGCAAGTCTGCGGCAGAGATGTATTAGAACTACATCTCTAAGTCCCGATGCGGTGTTGTCTGCACCCCATTGTGGAGTAGTACCCCGAGGATAAATATTCCAACTGGGAGGGGACAAAGGGCTTTGAAAACTGTGCTTTTATCTTATGTACCTGACATTTCTGCCAAATGACAACCCATGGAACTCAGATAATAAAATAAATAAAATGAATGCCCTGTGTCTTGACCAACTATAAATTGTAACGGATCCTCAGAAAGCTTGATTTAAGAGCTTCATCCCACAAACACTATGTTGGTTATTTCTTCTTTTTTCCTCTCTTGTCCCCACTTCTAAGGAAGAAGGAAAAACAGTGAAAGCCGTCAGTTCAGAGCAGCATTTCTATTATTCAACAATGCCAGGCAGTGACAGCATAGGAGACTCACAAGATAATGTTCAGACTCTGGTTTCAGAATGTTTACTCTATTCTGGGTGAACTCTGACATCCAAATGCATTAATGCAGTGCCATTTTCAACTCTCATGCCAATCTCTATCCTTGTACGTATCAGAATTTTAATGCCTGCTTCCCTGTTTGAGTTATGGTAATTTATTGTAATAGTGTATTTTGACCTTTTCAGTATTTTGTATTTTTATTGGATAGCTGTTTCACCCCTTCCCTGGAGGGTTAGCCAGGCTGAAAATGAGAGAGAATGGTAAGACCAACCAATCAAAACACAGAATATTAAAAAGGTCAACACACAAGAGCAAACTACTAATTTGGAAAACACACAAATGCAAAAAGGCTGAAAGCTCCAAACAGCATGGTGGCCACAGCAGGAACAAGTGGACAAGAGAACGCTAAGAGGAGCCTCTTGACCCACAACATAGCATAGTTAGTTCTGCTGCTGAATGTAAACGAGCCACTCATCAGAAACCAAGAGAAGGTACCAAGTCGTTCCAAACTCCGAAGGGTGTTGCCTGTACCGTTTCTGTTTCTATGTGGTCAACACAAATGCCAAATAGAAGGGAGCAGGATTGCAAAGTCCCAGCCCAGAGATACCAGGGCACTTTCAAATATAATGTGCAATCAGCAGATGCCCCAAAGGTATTGTGTACAACCCTCTACCTACAGACAGACGAACATCTCAGGAATCTAGAAGTAATACTCATTTATTTCTTTTTTGAAGCTCATCAGGAACAGAAATCCCCCAAACTCCCCCATTGACTCATTTCCTTCAATTCTATGAATTAAAGTATTATAATAAAGTATCTTGGCAATCAAGACTAGTAGAATTTGCCAGGCAAGGTACCTCATACTTATAATCCTAGCACTCTAGGAGGCTAAGCAGAAGGATCCCATGAGCTCAAGAGTTCAAGACCAGCCTGAGCAACAGTGACACCCCATCTCTACTAAAAATAGAAAACAATTAGCCAGACATTCTGCCAGTGGTTGTATTTGCAGCTACTCAGGACACTGAGGCAAGAGAATGGCTTTCACCCAGGAGTTTGAGGTTGCTGTGAACTATGATGGCACCACTGCACGCTCCCACCCAGGGTGACAGAGAAAGACTCTATCTCAAAACAAAAAAAGATGAATAGAACCATAAGAATTTGAAGCGTACTAATTGAAGCGGACTCTCAGGTCTAGCCCATTGAAAGTTATGGCCGTCAAGTTACTGGAGCACAGTGAACCAGTTACCTCGGTGTACTCCATCACCCACTAAAACTTACATGGCACTGGTTGTGAACATCACAGAAAAGACACAGCCCTGTCTTCATCCTAGGAGGTGTCGGAAAAGGGCCTCTTAAAGAGAATTCGTTTAAATCAGGGACCAAAATCTCCATATAAAAAGGGAAAAGATTTTGACTATGCCTTCTTCTTGTAAAATGAAATGAAAATTTATGAGATTGTGTTGTATGTTTAATAAAATGTAGGTTAAAATTCTAATAATATTCTTAAAGTAAAAAGGATTTAAGGAATCCTAGGAAGTTGGGGCACAATTTTCCCAACATAATTGTATGTTAATATAAATACATCACCCTTTACAATGCCTTTGACACAGTCATAAAAAACATAACTTCTATGAAATATTTAAAGGGTCTAAAATAACAGCTCCTCTCAATCCTTTGATGTTCTAGAGATTTTTTTTCCATTGTAATACCTCGATCCTTTATTATTTTCCATGATTCAGTTGGTTGTGATTCCAGGATTCAATTGTTCCTTGCCAGATCCTCATTTGTCAATAGATTGGGGAACAATTCCAGACATTTTTCTGTTATCACTTTCATCAGCTTGACGAAATCTTGTGTTGTATGCCATATCTGCAATTTTCATTTGCTTTTAGTTTACACCGTATGGCTAAAATATGCAAAAAATCATCTGCACACTGACCAAACATGGATACTATACATGTTTATGCTAAACAGAGTGATGCTTGAATAATAGTCTAACTTCCAAAGTTTGCTAGTGAATGTTTGACAACACTTCTTTCCCTGTAAAAAACTTTTAACTGCAGGTCTGCAGGCACAGGGACTCTAGATGTAGCAAAAGGAAAATAGAATTTATTCAATATAAAATGCACCTTAATAGATATGAAAATGATTGCCAAAGAATATTTAGCTATTAACACTTTCTAGTCAAAACCTTATGAGTAACAGTCCAAGCAAGTTACATCATAGGATAAGAATTTGGAGTTAGTGGCTGGGCACTGTGGTTCCTGCCTGTAATTCTAGCAGTCTGGGAGGCTGGAGGTGGGAGGATTGCTTGAGTTCAGGAGTTTGAGATCAGCCTGAGCAAGGATGAGACCCCATCTCTACTAAAAACAGAAAACTAGCCAGGCATTATGGCAGGTGTCTATAGTCCCAGCTACTTGAGAGGCTGGGGTGAGAGGATCTCTTGAGCCCAAGAGTTTGAGGTTGCTGTGAGCTATGACACAATGGCGCTCTACCCAGGGTGATAGATGAAAAAAAAAAAAAAAAGAATTTGGAGTTAGAAGAAATATGCATATTTTTAATGACTATTCTTTCAGAATAATTAATATATAGATATACTCATATTGTTAAATTTAAAAACTCTTTTAAATAAAACCATGCAACACATGATCCTATTTTTAGAAAACGAGGCTTTATTAAACATTTACTCCATAGCAAGAATTGTATTTTGCACTTTATATGCATTGTTATTTAATTCTCATAATAGACCAAAGAAACACATTAATACCTCCAAGTTATAATAATTTGTTAGTGAATATTTGAAATAAGTAATGAAATAAGATACGGAGAGGTTAAGTAACTTGCCCGAGATCAAACACGTAATTAGTGGCAGAGGCAGGGCTCGTGTTTCCAACCACTATATTACAATGCGTAGAGAAGGCATCTAGAAAAATAAAGGTGTCTCAAGATACTGCAGTAAGTTCACTTCTTTACATTTTTCTATTTTTTCTACCTTTTCTAAATTAAAGGTGATCACTTTTATAATAAGCATAGAAAAAATAATTTTTGCAAGAAGTTAGTGTGAGAGATTGCAGATCACCATGTCACTTGTGGCTAATAGAAAGCTTTGTGGAGAAAGTCTCTAGCTAAGTTGCAGCTGGAAGGAAGATTCTGAACTGCCAAGGAGCCTTCAGATGAGGGCTTTGGCACATGCCCTGAGCACTGTGGGTGTGTACACTGCCCACTCTACCTACTGAGGAACTTAAGAGAAAGTATTGTAAGCGGTCAGGTAAAGAATACTGACCACAGCCAGAGGCAAGCACACCCACCACTTCGTACCAATGCCCGCCTGGCCACCTGTGCCCACCTGCCATCAGCCCACATGCATCTTGGCCCTCCCCTCAGTGTTGACACCAACTCTATCCCAAGTCAGGGCCTGCCCAACAATGAGGCCCTATATTCCCACAGTCCTCCTAGAGTCCTCCCGTGTCCTCCTCTGTCTGCCCCAGCCTACTTAGGGCTCCTGATGGCACCTGTGCTCAAGCTTGGCACAGCACAGCCAGTCAAATCTCACTGGACTTCACTGGCACTCTGAAAGCCTGACACCCAAATCACTCCCTTTCCCACTCGGCATAGCCTTTCAGCCAAAGTTTCCATTGTCTGTAAAAGCCTATTCCCAAATGTTTAATCTGTACCTCCCACGTGGGTTACAGGGAGGCTAGGATATTGACCTCTCAGCTGCCAGGGTAGCAGGTAAGCCTTAGACTCTTCATCTCTGGCCCCAAGCAAGTCCACTGTGCCCCATAAATACTACCATTTTCTGTGAATGTGACAACATGCAAAGCTTGGGGAACACTGACTTAGAACCACCTTGGTGGGTTTTCTCTGTCCCCGTGTACCATCTCCTTCTGACGTGGTCCACTGGACTCCCACTGAGCTCCTTTTGCTTTGTCTCTTGGCAATTTAAGTAATTACAAAATGATGGTCTTGTTCATTTACTGTGTGACACGTCTTCTAATTGCTTCTCATTTATGTGGCTTTGATGTGAGTTACAAGTTCTCCGGCCACACTTCACCTGACTAATGGGCATGTTATGGACTGAGAGTTTGTGCCCCTCCCCCTCAAAAAATTCATATGTTGAAACCTAATCCCCAAAGTGATGGTATTTGGAGGTGAGGCTTTGGGGAGGTAACTAGGTTATGAGATTAGTGCCCTTAGAAGGATAAGCCAGAGAGCAAGTGAGCTCTCTTTCTGTCATATGGAGACATGATGTGCAGTCAGCAACCTATAACCCAGAAGAGGGTCCCTGTCAGAAGTTGATCATTCTGGCACCCTGATCTAGGACTTTCAGCCTTTAAAACTATGAAAATACATTTTTTTGTTGTTTATAAGCTACCCAGGCTATGGCATTTCCTACGGTGGCTGAAGCAGACTGATGTAGGCATCCTCAAACTACGACCCGTGGGACCACGTGCAGCCCACCACCACTGCCTGTCCTGCTTAGCAGCCAACTTATCCCAGAGCCTGTAGTCCGGCCCTCCAATGATCTGAGGGACAGTGAACTGGCCTCTTGTTTAAAAAGTCTGAGGACCCCTGAGGGAAATCAGCACTAAAATTAATGCAGCCACTTCTGCATCCATTCCACAAGGCATGGCACCTTGTGAGAAAAGGGGATCAACTTAGAAATACAATGTTTTCTCTAAAATGATGTTTTCCAACCTTTAGCCTTAAAAATAATGGTTGGCATTTCCAGTAGAAGTGGAATAACAGGAGGAAGAATCGGCACTGGGCTGGAGGAAGCAGGTTGGAACCCAAGAGTGATGGGTGGATTTGCGGAGATGGGCTAGTTAGAAAATCAAGACCAACAGTAAGAAATCAGCTTCTAGAGACTTGCAGTCCCAGGCCTAGGCCCAGAAGCATAACTGGGGCTTTGTGCAGGGGCTCTAACCAAGATCTAATAGATAGTATTTGCTGAAGGAAGATGGTTCCAGAGTGAGGAGGGAGATTTAGTTAGCTGCCACGACACACGTTATTTCTTGGAGCTCCCAGTTCCCCTATGAGGAAAGTCATTCTTCTTTTTCAATATATGCCTGATTTTTGTAATCTCTCAGGCTATCATCAAATGGCTTCCATTGATTCCAAAAGACATTTTATCTGCCTTGAGATTTTACCTACTAGAACTTGGTACTAGTATGCACTGCTGCTCTGTGACAATATCCACCAAATTATGCACGGTGATGACAGACAGAACCTGTCTTCCTCATACAAAAGTGGCTTAAAATACCCTATTCCCCTTTGCAGACATTAGTAAAACTATCATTGAAAACCAGATGAAAATCAAAAATCTTCCCTCTCCAGCGTTTCAAGGCATCTTCCCTCTTTCTTCCAAGCTAAAGCACTTGTGATTATTGTTTCTTTGCCTTGACTCCTCTGTGTAACAGATCATCAAATCAACTTTTGTTCTAGGAATTTATTTTGTTGGCTAATTTATCCTTCCAGGCTCAGAGGTACTCAGCTTGACACCAGAGGGCCTTTTGCTTTATATTAATATAGCACCTTTCTCTAGAGAGAGCTAAGCATTTGCAAATACCAACTAATTACTAATTGGAGGTATTGCGCTGAATTAGAAAGTTGCAAATTACAGAAAAACCAAAACCAACAACTGATTTTGATGTAATTACTGTCCATGAAGAGCTTATACATTTCTATACATTGGTCATGCTCCAATTATGTCTGAAGTAACCACTGACCAACTAAGAACTGGTAATATCATATTTATAGGAAGTTTCAAAAACAGCATGTTGAGGAAAATGAATAGATAGACTGAGAATCTAGGTCATACGGGCAAAGCGCCCTACAAGCAGACCTCATCAGGCGTGGGCAAAACAGACAGAAATTTCCTCCCTCTTTGTCTTTTGGCCTTTCTAGAATCAAATCTGTCCTTCAAGCCCAATTCCTGCCTTCCCATCTCCCTTTCTCTCTCAAGCCTTACCTGATTCCCTGGGCTCACAGCAAACAGTCCCTAAAAGAATCCTGATCACACTCTAATAGTCTACACTGGCCAGGATCATATACGGCTGTGTGTGGTACCTGTTGCTCTTTATATCTTATCTGACAAAGTAAATCATAATAGAGAGGATGTTTTTGAATCCTGACCCCCTAAACCCTAAATCAGAGCACGAACACAGAAGGAAACCCAACCTTTGTCATTTTATCTCTTTATATCACTATGAATAAAGTATGAAGGGGACCCTTTCTGGAAATCTAAGAGCCCAGAACACATATTAATATTTATGCCAAAAGCCTCTCATTTATGCTGTATAAACTTATGTCTAAACCAAAACCTATTTTATCTTTGATTTTTTTTCCTATTCCTTCTGTCTCCTTCATTCTTTCTTCTTCACTTCCTCTTAAGCCTACTGTCATTAATATTCTTCCTTTCTTTGGAAGTCGTCGTTAAAATATCTCTGTATAAGTAGGCAAGGGACAAATAATATTATCAAATTGATATACAATTTGAGATCATCTGTTTCTGCTGAATAGGTTAGAAAAGTGAAGAGTCACATCTTAAAAACAGGGGTTGGAGGGAAAGTAACATTAATCTTACCTTCCTGCTGCTCCCATTAAGAAGAGCTCTGTCTCCCAGCTCCTCTTCTCACCAAGAAGTCGGAAGATCCCTGGGTATTCCTGAGGACTATATTTCACTCCTACCCTGAATCAAAAGGTGAGAAGAGAGCAAAGGGGATGAGTGCTACCTATTATTACTCAGTAAAGAAAATCTAGAGAATTCTGCACCTGGCAATATGGTTGGTCCTTCAGATTTTATGAAACAGCATTCTATCCCACAACAGAGGATGGAAAAATTACAA
The DNA here is from genome assembly GCF_000181295.1 of Otolemur garnettii. Lineage (NCBI taxonomy): Eukaryota > Metazoa > Chordata > Mammalia > Primates > Galagidae > Otolemur > Otolemur garnettii. The sequence goes on from NW_003852472.1 coordinate 5,324,200, forward strand.
TAAATGTATTGTAAGTGCATTGCTGAGCTTCCAAGAAAATTAAAAAGAAAAATCCCTGAGGGTAAAAAATATATATATTTTGTAACACCAGACTTCTAAGCAAACAGCAGACTTGGGCTACCTTAGGAAAATGCTGATTTTACTAATCTACAATTTTGGAGATTAATGGCCACACATCTAAGGGAATGGAAGACAAGCCTTGGTGTCCATGCAAAGTGGGGAAGCAGAACCCTGCATAAAACAGAATATTTTAAGGACCACATTCCAAGTGAAAGGGAGAGCCATGAAGTAAAAAATAATTTAAAAAATTAACAATACAACTCACAAGTTACATCTGATGCCTAAAGATTACTCTCTAGAATGTAGGGGATATTTACAAAAATAAAGATGCACAAACAATTCTCAAATTTTTTGTCAAGAGTTGAGTAGCATGTATACCAAGTTCTCTTACTGGAGAGCAATTAAGATCAAAATCAATTTTTAAAATGTCCTTTAAAAAACAGTAATTGGAAAATTTAAGAACTTATGTCTCCAAAACTTATGAATGAATGTAGAAATCATAATAAAAAATCTCAAACATATAGAATTAAATATAACAAAAATTATACATATCAAAACTTAGAGAATACACACACAGGAGGAGGTAGAAAGAAATTTCTTTCTACCCTTAAATTCTGTCATTAGAATGGAATAAGGCTAAAAATTAACAAGCTGTACACCCAAGTAGCAGGAAACAGATGAAAATATAAACCTAAAGGGAGTGGAAGAAAAGATGTGGCAAAAGTAAAACAGGAATTAATCAAATCGAAAACAAAGATACAGAACAGGAAATAAGCAGATTCGAGGTTGGTGTTGTGGTAGTTCTATTTTTAGATTTTTGAGGACCCACCATACTGTTTTCCATAGTTTCTGTACTAATTTACATTCCCACCCACCTGTACAAGTGTTGCCGTTTCTTTGCCTCCTCATCAGCATCTGTTATTTTCTGAACTTTTTGTTGTTGCTTTGTTTATTTGTTTGTTTCGTTGGTTTTAAGACTCTGTCACCAGAGATAGAGCGCAGAAGCATCATAATGGCTCACAGCAACCTCTAACTCCTGGGATCAAGGGATCCTCTTGCCTCAGCCTCCCAAGTAGCTGGGACTACAGGCACATGCCATGATATCCAGCGAATTTTTTTATTTTTAGGAGAGAAAGGGAGTCTCACTCTTGCTCAGGCTGGTCTCAAACTCCTGAGCTCAAGGAATCCTCCCACATCAGCCTCCCAGAGTTTTAGGATTATAGGTATGAGCCATTGTACCTGGCCTGGTTTTTTGACAATGCGTTTTTAACTAGGGCAAGATGATCTTTCATTGATTTTTTTTAAAAAGATCAATAAAATATACAAATTTCCTAATGAGATTCAATGAAGCAGGAAAACAGAGTAACAAATAAATAATAGTAATTTTTTAATGAGACATAACTAAGGAGAGAGAATTTTTTTAAAAGATATAATAATATGAAAACTGTGTGCCAATTAATTTGAAAACTAAGATAAAATGAAGACTTTCTAGAATAAAATGAATTACCAAAATTGACTCCTGGGTGGTGCCCGTGGCTCAAAGGAGTAGGGCGCTGGCCCCATATGCCAGAGCTGGTGGGTTCAAACCCAGCTCTGGTCAAAAAAAATAGAAGATTTGAGTGGTCTTATAATTATTAAAGAAATCAACTCTGTAATTAAAATTATTCTTCACAAAGGTAAAGCCAGGCCCAGATTGGTCTATAGTTAGAGTTCAATTATACATATATTCAAGGAAAATATAATTTCAGTCTTATATAAACTATTTCAGAGAATACAATTTATTAGATTTGTATAACTTGATACCAACACCAACAATGGTATGAAAAATTGAAATTACAGGTGAATTTCTCTCATGACTGTGGATGCAAAAATTGAAAACAAAGTATTCACAAAACACATCCAGCAATTAATAATTTACAATGACTTAAATTGAAAGCATTTCAGCAAAACAAACCTGATGCAAGATTGAAAATCCATTTGTGTCAATGTTTTCTCCTTCATTCATTGAAATCAGTATTTCCTTTCCTTCTGGATCTGTTCCACCCTGACCGAAGGAAATGCATCCAGGACCTGAATTTCTCTTTCAGCATTCTCACAGACTGGGATATTTCCCACAGGACATCAATGCCTTCAAAATCTTATGACCCCCCTTTCTTGAAATTCTTTCCAGAATTTCAGGGAATTATGATACATGATAAAACATGATACAATAACATAAGGCCCATATCCACAATATTTAGGAAAATCTCTTAATCCCCAAACCAGATATGACCATTATTGTACTTCTTAATCTTAATATCAATTATCAAGCAGATATAATGTTTCCCAAGTCTAATATCCATATAATCTAGATCCAAGTGCCTATGATTAGCCATAAATAAAGAGCTCATATTACTGTAGAGAAAGGATTAGCAGGAAAAGTAAAAGAATCACAAAGCCCGTATGGGTTCAGCTTTTACAACCTACCTGAGAGCTATACCAGTTGTTCCAACCCATACCAACTGGAATGACTTCATACCTTCCCCTAATCCCAGGAGCAGACCCTTCCCTCCGTATTTCTCCAAATCTGGAGGCTCTCAAGGCTTTTTATTTTCTGTGCAACATTTCCGATTCTGTGGTTATTGCATCTTTCTTCCATTCTGGAACATCTTAGCTTTATCCCATAACATCTGCCTCCAAAGAAAATTTCCCCTTTAGTTTCCAAAATTCTCCCAGCTGGAGAAACCCACTTGAAAGATTTCTGAATTGCATCTGTCTCTGGGGAATTCCCCAAACCTGCTCTCACTCATAATGTGAAGTCCCAAATCCAGTGACTCTTGTCTTGAATGCTACCCAGAATGCCAGTTCAGATGAGTTTTTAAACCTTCAGCCTAACCTTACAGTTCCTCCCTATCCACATGAGCCAAGCCATTTGCAACTCTCAGCATCTTCCTCATTTTCCACTCCTCTTCCCAGAAGTCTCTCCAGATCTAGAAGATTGAAAACTGTTTATAAACCGATCCCATTTCTCCCTGAATTGCTGCCTCCCAAGACCTGAGAGTTTTCTGTTCACATGCCAGCAATTCCTGAATCCTTCTCACTTACTAGTCTTTCCTGCCTCCCATGAGCAGACCTGGATCCTAGCAATAGGAAATTGATGTTTGGTGCTGCTGTTTGCTTCCTTATTAGACACTCACTTTTGGATAACTCCATCAAATGGTTTGCCTGTCTCAATCTAAGAAGATTACACACCATCTGCATACACAGCCCTCGCCCCCAACTTACTTAATCTTTTCTTGGATAAACTCCACCAATCCTAATGTTCAAGCCCTTCTTCTGTGTATTTCTAAGGAACATCCCCTCTAAATAAGAAATAAAAACACAAGAGAATGAAATGAAATTTGAATCCATTAATACCAACACACACCACAATACAGATGCTAAAGAGATTTTTACACAAGAAGTCTGCTTATTTGGAAGTCAGCTTTTTCAAGAATCCAGAAGTTTTCAACCCTGACAAGCAGACTCCCACTAATCAAAATCAAGACATAAATTCTCTGTCTCTCTCTCTGTTTTGCTAATGAAAACCAGAGCTACTCTTGCCAGCTCAAGTTTCCTCAGAAGGCTAAACCCAAATCCCTATCTTCTGTGCATAAAGTCACCTCTGTCCTCAAGGACAACTCAATTATCATTTCACCCTTCCAAGGGTGAAAAGACTAGGTCCCAAATCCTTGCCCAGCAATGGCCATGGCTACCATCCCCCTATCCCTGCTGCTTTCCTAAGGGAGTCCAGGGCTGAGAATTTGGCTCCAAGTCCCTATTGTGGGGGTGAAGAGAAACTTCTGCCTCCTGCCATCCCAAAGTTTGCTGGAAGATCAGATTAAAGATTAATAAGAGGAAGGGGTTTATTTGCCCTGCACGTGAGAAGAATCACAGAGTGATTACCCAATATCCCAGTGAAATCTAGGTATTTTTATACCCTCCTTTTAAAGGGGAGGAGGAGATGAAGAATATAGATAATTCTGTTTAGGGGCAATAAATGGTTGCTAGGAAGGATGAATAGATACTTAGGAGAATGAATGGATGGGGGGAAAAGATTGACTTTTAAATTAACCTCAGACACAGTTACTAAATTTAGAACGATTTGAGCCAGGTCTGGTTGCATTCTTGATCTTCTTTCCTGAAATATATTGAGATAACAGGCAAGGGAAGTTGATTGTTCTTTTGATGGGTCCTCTACTTATGCAGATAGAGGAAAAGCCCCTTCAAAGGCCTATTGATCTCTAAGGGCCTTTAATTGGAAATACTCTTTATACCAAGCACTTGCATTATGGGATGAAATTTCCCGAGCTCCCTCACTATCTAGTCAACTAACCCGGTAATCCAGGCTTAGCCCCACATGAGATTCAAAGAGCCCTCTGGTCTCTTTATCTTGAAGCCCCTCAGCAGCTTGTGCCATGGTCCCTCCCCCAGGACCTCTCCACTTGGTGCTGTTTTTAAGGACAGAGCAACTTCCCAGCCTGGCTCTACTAGGCTATATCTTATCACACCATTTCACTGTTTCAAGTGAAATCGGGAAGAGAGTCACACCACACAAAGCCAGGCAAGAAGAGGACTTGAATCTTCCTCTCTCCCTCCTCCCCCGTCCTTGGTCCCCATTTCATCTTCAACCCACAGCAGACCTCCTCCTCCCTGAAGTTCCAAATTGCTCTGGAGATGAGACTGTGCAGTCAACTTACACGGTTCTCACATGAAGTACTCAACAGCAAAATACCACAATCCAACCTCCGGCAGTCTCCCCCCACTTAGGAATTCAAAGGAAATCGAGATGAGATTACAACCACTAGAATGTGTCCAGCTGATTGTTGGTGCTGGTGGAGACACGCTGCTGTTTACTGATTTATGGAGTGATAAGTTGCAATGGGAACAGTCTGACGAGTGGGTTATATATATTCCTAAAGCTGTGTTCTCTCGGTGCAGGCACTCGAATCAGCCATATGCACCGTGGGCTGACTTTGATTCTCAGCAACAACTGTTTAAAAGAGGACAGAGGCTAGGATTCCAGATTTGTTGACTCGTGTTGTTCTTGGGGAGGCAGGGGGAGTGAGGGTTCTGTTTCCAGGACTTCCCATGGGAGGCTGTTTCCAAAGGAACACAAATCATTCACTGGAGCCAGGCTGTGTTAGTAGTAGTTCGGGGTTAGCTGCAGCATATGCCAGGACCTTCAAAGGGGTGTAGGCTGAGACAGAAGGAAGTTTATTTTTTTACCCACATGCACCCAGAAAAGAATTCCTCCTCTCAGCTTATTATAAGAACTAACAGTACTCAGATGTGATTATAACATATTTGAGAAGACTTACAATGTCCCATGAGCAACAACTGTCCTATCTTTTAATAGAGAAATTCCAGAACAGGACCACAATGTTGATAAGATAAGCCATGCTGGATGCTCGGGTTCTGATGATTTTTTTGGTTTACAGAACCATATATTCAAACACTCATCCAAAAGGTCTTATGGGCAGAGGCTAAGCTAAAGTCTGAGGATGGGTTGAGCATGAAACTGCCCTTACAAATGAAGGGGTGCAAGGTGAGAACTGGAGTAAGGGCCCCAGGACCCTGTGAAGGAGCAAGTTCGGCTAAATAATGATAGTGATCAGCCATACCAGTACTCGACCCACCCAGACAGCAGCTCATACCAAAGGGCTGGTCGTTCCGCCCTGAAACAAGCCGGTTAACAGACCCTGATTGTCTAATCTTTTGTCCACCAAACTGTCTTTAAAAACCCTATCTCTCCAGTTCTCAGGGAAGCAGATATGAGAAACTTACTTCATCTCCTCACTTAGCACTA
>NW_003852472.1:5330195-5330830 GCF_000181295.1 Otolemur garnettii
GCAACAAGGCTAATTGCGTTGGAGCAACATCCCTCCTCAGAGCACAGGGGCACTTCTGCAGATGTGACCAGCCTTCTGAGAGCTCCAGATGCTTAAGCCCCTGCAGATCCTAAACTCTTCAAAGAAAGCCCATTCTTCTTATAGTCAAGAGACCGTACATAACAACAAAGTTATTTAAAAGAGTACTTGAGTTGGTATACTGCCATTCTAGAACTGCCTGTCCCCTGCCCCCAGCCAAAGCTACAGATCATCACATTTCAACATCAGTAGAAAAGCCCTGGATTAACTGTCCGCCTGATAGTTGAGTCCCTCCTACAACATCCCCAGCAAGGCAGCAGAAATCTGTGCTTAAATGCCTCTGTGGACAGGGAATGTGCTACCTTCTTAGAAATGCATCTTGGGCAGCACCTGTGGCTCAGTGAGTAGGGTGCCGGCCCCATATGCCGAGGGTAGTGGGTTCAAACCCAGCCCTGGCCGACCTACAACCAAAAAATAGCTAGGCGTTGTGGCGGGCACCTGTAGTCCTAGCTACTCAGGAGGCTGAGGCAAGAGAATTGCTTAAACCCAGGAGTTGAAAGTTGCTGTGAGCTATGTGATGCCATGGCACTCTGTCTACCAAGGGCAATAAAGTGAGA
>NW_003852472.1:5330948-5332437 GCF_000181295.1 Otolemur garnettii
TGCATCCTGAGTTCTCCCTCCTCCTGATTCTTTGATCGGAGCATCATATCACAAGCACCAGCTCCTGAGGCTAATTGTGCAAATTGCAGTATGCCAGATCATTTACATCCACTCCTCCTCATCATCCTTTGAGGATTTGCCACCCATTTTACAGATGGAGAAACTAAAAGTCAAAAAGGTGATGCAGTTTGCCCAGAGTTACTCAGCCACTATGGCACAGTATGGACTTGAACCCATGGCTCTCTGACTCCATGCCAAGTGCCACGTGCTCTCTGTCTTGGTTGCTTTTATACTTAAAGTTCAATTTGTGCATATAGTTTGTAGGTTTGTCCATCAATCTTCCATTTCCCTCTCCCTCTAGAGCTGCAGTCCCCAACCTGGGCCACTGACCAGTACCAGGCTAGAAAGCAGGCTGCTCAGCAGGAGGTGGTGAGTGAGCAATCTTCAGCTGTATTTTTTCAGCTGCTCCCCATCACTGGCATCACCACCTGAGCACCGCTTCACGTCAGATAAGCAATGGTATTGATCCTCCTGGGTGCCCAAACACTGCTGTAAGCCATGCACATGACAGATCTAGGTTGTACACTCCTGATGAGAACCCAATGCCTGATGATCTGAGGTAGAGATGTAATGTGAGATCAGCAGTGTCCAACCTGCAGGCCATATGTGGATTACATGAGAATTTTTTTGCTTATCACAAAAAATTATACACATGGACTTTTTTTTTTTTTGCTCATCAGTGTTCATTAGTTTTGTGTGTTTAATGCGTGGTCAGCAGTGTCCAACCTGCAGGCCATATGTGGATTACATGAGAATTTTTTTGCTTATCACAAAAAATTATACACATGGACTTTTTTTTTTTTGCTCATCAGTGTTCATTAGTTTTGTGTGTTTAATGCGTGGCCCAAGACAACTCTTCTTCCAATGTGGGGCAAAGAGGCCAAAAGGTTGGATATCCCTGCATCATCCCCAAACCCTCTCCCCATCCCTTGGTCTGTGGGAAAAAATCATCTTCCAAGAAACCAAAAGGTTAGGAACTACTGCTCTAGAGCACAGGTACATGTGCCTTGCCATACCTGTCTCAGTTATAACTGGTTTTTTACAGCATTCAATGATTGGCAGTAAGGCAGGAGGAGTAGAATTATAAAATGAATATTTATTCAATGGCCCAGATGTGTCCCACAGAAATAGAACAAGAATCACCCTTTGAACTAGTCAATCCCCTTTCATTCTGCCCAAGGAAAGTGTGAATGCTCCTAGTGCAAAGCACTGAAAAGGCACAAGGAACATGAGGATGATCACCACAGTCAGAGAGCACATCCAGAGCCAGACACTCTGCAGGCCTCTCTTAAGGAATGAAGCTTCCTAACAAAGAGTTTGAGGGAGGCACTCCATGTTCTCTCCAGCATGAGCAAAGCCACCATCATGACAGGGGCAGGAGTCATCCAGGATCATGGAACTTTCTGGTAACCAATGTATCAGATACACT
>NW_003852472.1:5333035-5340198 GCF_000181295.1 Otolemur garnettii
CATCAGCAGTTGGACCTGCTCTTATTCCCAATGCTTTGATCTGGTCACACTTAGCCCCCTCATTCTCTTGCTTACAACTTTCAAGGTATTGGTTTTTGATCATCCAACATGCTTACTAGGCTCCCAGCTTCGTGTTGTATATAAATTTAATAAATCTCTTTGTAAATATTCATGCAAATCACAGATTAAAAAGAGAAAAACCAGAAGGCAAGGGCAAAGCTCCAAAGCATGTCACAAGACACTTCCCACTGGATTAACATTTACTTTTAAATCAATCCCTTCAAAAAGGAGCTCTTTAATCAGCAACTATTCCACTCGCTTGTTCTTTTACATACCTGCCAGACACTGTGCTGACTTGCAGCATTCAGATGAAGTCAATCTCACAAAACTGGCTCACGGGGAACCCATCCTGGCTGCTAATATCTGTGGCTTCCTTAGCTAGGTGCTCACGGGCCCACCCTTAAATCTCCCATATGAATTCTTGCACTTTAGCTGAGATTCTGTCCTCTTTCTTGGTTGGAAATCCAAACTCTATTTGTCTCCAATATTCCTAACCACTTATGTTCTCTGTAATTCACAAAGAACACCGTAGATAGTAGTCTGAATGCTCTAGCTTGACAGGTTTATTTTTTCCAAACATGGGTTATAAATTTTCCATCATAGAACACCACATATATCTTTTATCATTTATGCAATGGATATTATCATAGCAGTGCCTCATAAAGTGGTTTGATAATTCAGTAGCATAACACACTGAAAGGACTAGGTAGATAACACATGGCACACATTCCAAAAAAACACAAATTTTTTAACAAACCATCACATCACTTTATTGTCTCCTGAATATTGTATCAGATACTCCAGTTCAACTGACCTAAAAATCTAACTCTTCTAAAATCCACATTTTCTCCTAAGTTTTATAATTCTATAAATGATACCACTATTCTTACAGTCACTCAAAGACACCATTGATTCATAGCTTGCCCTCACCCCCACATCAATCTATGTTAAGTCTGATAGATTCTTTCTCTAAATTCCTTAAGACACCAGCCCTTCCTTTCCATCCATGGCCACTATTAGGAAGTGAATGTTTTTGTCCCCCACCCCTCCCCCAAAATTTATTTGTTGAAGTTCTAACCTCCAATATGACTATTTGCAGAGGAGATGATTAAGGATAAATGGGATTGTAAGATCCTTGATCCAACAGGGCTACTGCCCTTATGGGAAGAGGAAGAGATTCCGAAGCTCACTCACTCGGTCCCTCTCTCTCTCTCTCTCTCTCTCTCTCTCTGTCTCTCTCTCTCTCTGCCACCTTAAGACACAAGAAGGTGGCCATCTACAAGCCAGCAAGTGAGCCGTCACCAGGAACAAATTTGGCCAACACCTTGAACTTGGACTTCTCAGCCTCCAGAACTGTGAAAAGTAAATGTTTATGGTTTGAGCCATCCAACCTGTGGTATTTTGTTACAGCAGCCCAGAAAACTATGACAGCCACCACCTAACTTGAGGCCCACATTGCTTCTTACTTAGATTGCAACAATGGTCTCTCAGTTATCATTTCCTCCCTACCCTTCTCCACTCCAATCCATCTTGCCTATTGTTGCCAGCTGAAATTTCCTAAGTCCTGCCCCCCAAATCACCAGTAGCTCCCTACTGTTTACTAAATTGAACATAAATTCACCATTGCATTTAAACTCCCAGATCAACTTTACATATAAACCATCTGTATGATCCCAATCTCTCCCTGAAACCACTTATCTCCATTCCAGCCAAATGAATCTTCTCACCATTTTCTAAGAAATATCTTTGGTTATTCCAATTTTTTTTTTTTTTTTTTTTGAGACGGAGCCTCAAGCTATCCCCCTGGGTAGAGTGCATCATGCTCACAGCAACCTCCAACTCCTGGGCTCAAGCGAGTCTCCTGCTTTCGCCTCCCAAGTAGCTGGGACCACAGGCGTCCGCCACAACGCCCGGCTATTTTTTGGTTGCAGCCGTCGTTGTTTTGGCGGGTCTGGGCTGGGGATTCGAACCCGCCACCTTAGGTGTATGTGGCTGGCGCCTTAGCCGGTTGAGCCACAGGCGCCGAGCCGGTTATTCCAATTTTTAATTGAGTAAATAACAGTAATATAGATAATTAGGGGCTTTATTATTCTCACATAACAATTCCAGGGATGGGAAGTTGCTGCTGTCAGTTGAGTTGCTCCATAATGCCCTCAGAGAGACTGGGCTCTTTTTGCTTCATTCTACCTTATGATTAAAATATGGCTGCCAGAGCCCCAGACATCAAATCTACATTCAATACATGACCATAAAAGAAGGGGAAGTGGAAGGCACATAGCAGCCAAGTCAGTGTCTTTTATTAGAAAACTCAAAACATTGCCAGAGCCCCCCACCATGTTCTCCCACCCCCACCCTACCACCAGCAGACTCCCACTTCTGACTCACTGGGCAGAATTATCACATGGCTATTGTTATATTCAAAGCAGGCTGGAAAAATGAATATTTCATCTGAGCTAAATGCATGTATGCTTAGAACAAAATTGGGATGCTGTTGGCAAAGAATGTGGTTGGTGTTGGATGAATAAGAAGTGACCACAGGTATCTGACATTCATGTGGAGTGGGGGTATTCTTATTTCTCTCCAAACAGCAATTCAAATTTCTTGCACATACTTCATGTTCAATATACATGGAGAAGCTACTTGTATTGTCAGTTTACTACTGTCTACCAAGGGCTCTACGCTCAATAACATTTGCTGGCCTCTGTTAGGTAGACTGGGAAAAAAACAGAAGTAAGAAAATTACATTTGTCTCTAAGATAGAAAGACAAAGTGACTGCTGCTAAACCACTCTGAAAAAACACAGTAGTCTTTGGATTCATTTTATAGCCTCTGCACCAACACTCATCTTTCCCAGCAGCTCCTGTCTTCCCGGGATAGCACACATGAGTCCTCAAGCCACCTTTGTCAAATTGCTATGGTATCTGCCTTTCTCTGGCTTGATAGGACAAAGTTTTACCATAAATGTGTTAAGAAAATATTGTTATGAAGAAATATAATTAAACTTTTTGCATACATAGCATTAAAAGGCAGGAGGCAGCCATTAGAAATGATGCTACACAATAACCAATGGTAGAAAGTAATTATTTAAGTAAATCCAGACTATGAAGTCCAGCGTACATATCCATGATCACTGATATGTGGTGTGGAAGGGTGTGTTTATACCCTTACATAGATAAAAATGTATCTAAAGCGGAAACAGGGATAGAATAAAGACAGATTTAAAAAAATACATGTACATAAATCTTGACAGTGATAATCTCTGGGTGCCACATTACAAATGGCTTTTATTTTTTGTTTTTGCTCATCTGCACAGGAATATCTTGGGAATATTGTGAATTTGTTTTCAGAGCACAGCAATGAAGCAAGTTACATAAATTTGTTGGCTTCCCCGTACACATAAAATTTATGTTTATACCATAATCTATTAAGTGCGCAATAACATTATATCTAAAAACAATATACATTATTTAAATATACATTATACATTAATTAATGTATTATATGTATATGTAATGTAATATTGTAATATTGTATGTAATATGTAATGTGTATGTAATATGTAATATGTAATGTAATATGTAATATTATATGTATATGTAATGTAATAATGTATATTAATATACAATATACATTAATTAAAAAATACTTCTTTCCTAACAATCACCTGAGCCTTCAGCGATTTGTAATCTTTTCACTGGTAGAGGGTTCTGCCTGGACGTTAAGGGCCTTGCTCTGAATTGGGCACTGGATTAAGGGGAAGGTAGTGGCTGATTTGATCTTCTATCCAGACCACTAAAACTTCCTCCGTATCAGCAGTGAGGCTGTTTCACTTTCTTATCATTCCTGTGTTCACTGGAGTAGTACTTTTAATTTCCTTCAAGAACTTGTCCTTTGCATTCACAACTTGGCTGTTTGGTGCAAGAGGCCCAGCTCTCAGCCTATCTCAGCTTTCAACATATCTTCTTCACAAAGCTTAATCATTTCTGGTTTCTGATTTCCAGTGAGAGATGTGTGACTCTTCCTTCACTTGAACACTTAGAAGCCAGTGTCGGATTATTAATTGGCCTAATTTCAATATTGTTATGTCTTAGGAAACAGGGAGGCCAGAGAAGGAGAGAGACAGGGGTAGGTCTATACATATATACAACATTTATCAAGTCCACTGTGTCATGTGGGTGTGGCTTGTGCTGCCCGAAAATAATTACAATAGGGACATCAAAGATCACTGATCACAGTTCACCATAATAAATACAATGATAATGAAGAATTTTAACTATCACGAGAATTACCAAAACACGACACAGAGACACAAAGTGAGCGCGTACTGCTGAACAAACAATGTCCATAGACTTCCCAAGAGTTGCCACAAATCTTCAATTTGTAAAAAAACACAACATCTACAAAGCACAAAAACAAGGTATAACCTTTTTCTTGAAATTTGCTAAAACCAATCTGTGTTATTTTACAATAAAATGAAAGCATTGGTTGGTTTTGTTTTGTTTTGTTTTGTTTTGTTTAACTCTGAGGTTTTAGGAGACAAGCCAGCCTTCTCGTGCTTCAAGTGATGATCCGAATTTGATTAGATGAGAGAAAGAATGGCAAACATAAGTGGCCACAAATTTGAAAGAGGCACTACTCATGACACCAAAACAATTTGTAGAGCAAGAATGAGTCACTAACTCTTAGAAGCAGCTTTAGAAACGTAAGAACAGAATACAAAGACAGTGGGAACCCGGAAGCCGGTGATGCACAGCTGAAAATAATTTTCTATGGAGGTTTACTGATGCATTTCATATCTTCAAAGTTCCCATTCACTGCAAGTGTAACCTCAAAACAATGAAACCATTGAGCAGGGAAGAACAATCTTCAGTTCTATGAAAGCACCACCTGTACTTTAAGGGTCCTTGAATAAATAAACAGTGGAAAGCTCATTGCTTTTCGTCTTTTGTTTTAGTAATGGAAAGGCTTTACAGAGGATGGACTCACATCGATTTGATGACAATGGCCCTGACATTCAAGTGATTCCTATTTTACATGCAGTGCTGAACTGAGTGTCTGCTTTATCTGACTATTCACATGACAAAGCAACCACTTATCAGTTACAACTGCAGCAGAAAAGGCTGGAAAGTCCTAGAGAGGCTGGGCTCAGGACACCCTTGCTGAAGCAATCTAGTGTCACTCCAGAGATTAAGGCCTGGAACCTCAGCAAATCCACGACCTGCCCTGGAGACTCTCATTTCAACAAGTAGTATAATTAAGATGTACACATGCTACTATAACATCGTGACACTGAGTTGGAAGGTACATTGTTACTCTTGACCTAAGAACATAAGTAATAGTGCCAGAGCCCAAGTAATAAGTAACAAAAAAAGTAGTAGTAAGCCCAAGTAGTAAGAACAAAAAAAAGACCTTGAGAGCAACAGACCGTGGATATGTTGATTTGATTAGAGTTTCTGTATTAGACATGTTCTAAGCCTAAGGGGGAGAAAATAGAGACAACTTTTGATTTTCTTCTAGATCGTCTTCCCCTCAGATCCCAAGACAGGGAAGGAGACAGAAATTGAGGACAAATGAAAGCTCAGTCCAGAAATAAATTCGGTACATTGCGCCAGGCCTCTCTGGAAACTGAACTTTCCAGGTGAGAGTTGAGTGCTAGAGAAAGGTCAGCTTTCCATAGAAAGATCAGCTCTAAAAGTGTCGTTGTCAACTCAGCATTACTAACCCTTTCAAAGGTCTCCTCTGCATCACTTAAGGAAAGCTAAGAACTGCATTTCCAGAACACTCTGTCCCATGTGTTCTAAGTTAGAGTTTCCCAATGAGAGCAACCATTAGAGATTTGGATGGTAGAAGTAAGGAGAGGACATTATTATTTGAAGGCAGAGGAGGCAAGATATGGGGTAGACAGGAGAGTTATTGTGAACTCTAATGAACCCCTCATTTCAGTGCATCAGGCTGGAACCATGGATGGTGACTTACCACAAACTTCACTTCAACCCCACATCCTCCAATAGCTAAATGAGCTTCTAAATCGCTACATTAAAAACCTGTCCCTGGAATGTAGACAATGGTTTCTGTTTTCCTCACTAAAGCCTCTGTACCTGCAAATTTGCTAAGAGAAATATACTGGGTACCTCAGAAAGAGCCATTGGAAGGCCATAGCAAAGCTGGAAGCCAGATTGTGAATATAAATATGAAGTTAAAACCTCTTTTCAAAGGAATCAGGTTAGAGTTGTTACTATATTCTCTCCAAATTTATATAAGTGCTTTTTGTTGTTGTTGTTGAGACAGAGTCTCACTATGTCACCCTCAATAGAGTGCTATAGCGTCACAGCTCACAGCAACCTCAAACTCTTGGGTTTAAGCAATTCTCTTCCCTCAGCCTCCCAAGTAGCTGGGACTACAGGTGCCTGCCACAACGCCCGGCTATTTTTGGTTATAGTTGTTATTGTTTTTTGGCAGGCCCAGGCTGGATTCGAATCACCCAGCTCCCGTGTGTGTGGCTGGTGCCCTAGCCTCTGAGCTACAGACACCAAGCCTGTAGAAGTACCTTTTTAAAACCATTTTACAGATCTGACACTTTTCCCTTTATTATGTTATGTTACAATGTTATGTGTTGTTTATTTTTGGATTTCAGATATGTTAAAAGAAAGATTTCAGACAAATTAAATTTTACAGAGTTTATTGGAGCAAAAAAACCAATTTTGAATCTGGCAGGACTCAGAACCAGAAAAGGTTTAGAGAGCTCTGCTCAGCAGCGAGGACAGTGAGCTGTTAGAGGCTGAACACAGGTGAAGGAGAAAAATCATCTGATTGGTTCCAGCCAATTTGCCTTACTTGGACATGGGCCTACAATTGGCTGACACTGAGCTGCTTGTGATTGGCCGAAACCCTGTTAATTGTTCCCAAGTTTTAAAAAAAAAAAAAAACCCTAAATTAGATTTCAGTTGGTTTATGTTCTAAGTTGGGTTGAGGTTTGTTACTAGGAACTCAACATTGAAGATATCCACAAGCTTTACTGGACAGATAGATAGATCACCAGCTCATTTTCTCACCTTCAGATCTTGCTGAATGTGTATAAAAGCTACCAGCACAGGTCCTGGGAC
>NW_003852472.1:5340418-5341803 GCF_000181295.1 Otolemur garnettii
GGACAGATGACAAATGGCTCAAAAAGTAGGCAATAAGTAACAAAGGCATAATAGAAATTTTAATAGCTTAACTTAGCAATTCAAGAAACATCCCCCGGGTAATGTGTGATTAACTACCAAAGGAGGGATGCTGGCAGTAAAACAATAGGAGTTAAGAGAGGATACAAACACTTGTGAATATTCATCATCTTAGAAAACCTCAGGCACTTTTGGAATGACCAGGGAGTAAGAGGGAGCCAAGAAAATAGAAAGCTCTCTTTACTCCACAGAATTCCCCTCCAGAATCTTTTATATCCAATGGGATTCTTCAGATTGAGTCACGCCAGATATCTAAGTGGATTAATTGTTATTTATAAAAACATTTCAAACCATGACACATGGTGGCCTCCTGTCACTCACTCTCCACTAGATGAATTGTGCAACAGTAATAAACAAATAAATGGAATTTGCCTCCCTGCCAAGGATGTGCTACTGTCATCTTTCCGCTGTGGTCATCAATTAAAGGATTAAATAATGAATGAACTGGCAGAGTTCAACTATAATCTTTAGACTCAAATTCCAAAGATGCTCTGTGAGCAGCAGGATGGGATTTATGGTTTTCATTTTCCTTCACCTCACTCCATGAAGGAGCACACAGCCATACACACACTCATGTGCACAGCTGCAGGCACACGTTTGCACGCCACACCCCACACATGTTCTCTGCCATGACTTCTCCTGTCACTTGTGCGGCTTTTTCAATTAGGTGATGAACTTATTAAAATTATGGAGGGAAAATGATTCAGGTTGGAGAGCCATGGCTTTGATCCTTTAGAAAAGGAGAGTTCTGGGAACCTTCACCAGCGGTCCACACATACTGTGAGGCCTGGGAGGAGAATAGGTGGTCAAAACACCAGGCCAGACAATGTCCCGCTTGGCATGAGGAACAGTGGCTGTGAGGAGGTCAGCCACACTCAGGGGCTTCCAGTTGCCCAGGAACACTCACCTGGAGGGGCAAGTTCTCCAAAGAGTGGTGAAGCAGAGAGTATGTATGCATGAGTTCAGCAAAGATCAGATGCCCGTCTATAATGAAACTCTGAGAGGCTGTTAGAGATATTGATTAATCATAGCAGTAACTTACATTTATAAATCTTTTACAATGGGATAGGCACTGTGCCAAGCACTTTCTGAGGATTAACTCATTTAAGCCTCACAATAACCCTATAATGTAAATACAATGCTTAACCTGATCTTTAAAATGGAAAACCTGGGGCTCAGGGAAGCTAAATAACTTAACATACATCACACAGCTGGTAAGTGGAGTAGGGCTGGGATTCAAACAAGTCAGACAAATTCCAGAGCCCATTTCATATCACAGCCACATGCTTAACCCCTTTTACTTTTTT
>NW_003852472.1:5342129-5342684 GCF_000181295.1 Otolemur garnettii
GAGAACTTGAAAGTTCATGACACAACATGGACAGATGACAAATGGCTCAAAAAGTAGGCAATAAGAGGTTCATCTCAGTGCACAAATGAGTTATCAGACACGAGCAGCCTCTCCCAGAGCTACCCCAAGGGAATAACGATCAGGTCTTGTGGTTCATTCTCGATTTTAACACTCATAAACTGTGTGGCCTCGAAAAGTTACTTTAAGCTATGCCTTGGTTTCCTCATCTATGCAGTGGAGATCTTGATAATAACTACCTCCCAGGGCTCTTGTGAGAATTACTCAGGGAAAGTACTCGGAACAAAATGTGGAATGTGACAAGCTCATATTATTATAATATTAACTATTATTATAATTTCTCTTATCACAATAACACAAAGCCATGGGCAAGCAGAAGGCATACCAGAGCAGAAATTAAGACCAATAGAGATGAAGTTGGCCAGCCAAGAGAAGTCAAGATAAGAAACCACGTGGTCCCAGAGGGAAGGAGATAGAAGAAACACCGCTGCCTTTTCAGTGTTTCAGACCCAATCTTCACCTGCAGTTGGATGCCTG
>NW_003852472.1:5343695-5344163 GCF_000181295.1 Otolemur garnettii
AATCTGGGACAGGCTCAGCTGGCAGTTCTCATTTGGGGCCTTTCACGTGGTGATGGTCAGATGTCAGCAATCATCAGAGGGTTCACCTGGAATGGACATCCTCAATGGCTCACACAGATGGTTGGCACTTGAGGCTGCTGTCAGGTGGTTGCTCAACAGTGTACAAAGATGTGGCCTCTCCAGGGAAATCAGACCTCTTACATGGTGGTTCTCTCCCCCTATGATAAGTATCCCAAGGCAGCAGGCAGAGGCTGGGTGGCTTTTATAACCTAGCCTCAGAAGCCATTCAGCATCACTTCTGCATTATTGTATTGACTGGCACATCCACAAGACCCACCCAGATTGGAAGGGAGGAGACATAGACTCGACCTTATAATGGGAGAAGTATCAGAGAAATTTGGGCCAGATATTAATTGCCATGTAAGATTATCCCCAATTTAAAGTTGAGGACACTCAAAGTAGATTACT
>NW_003852472.1:5345414-5361631 GCF_000181295.1 Otolemur garnettii
GCATTAGGAAGGTTGAGAACCACTGCTCTAGTATGTACAAGAAACCTATACTTGGAGAGGCCAAATGGTCACTCGGACCCTTCCAATTGTTCATTACTAAATCAAGGCACTTTGAGATATTTCCTGCTCATCTATCTGGATGGTAAGCACAGCCATTATG
Source organism: Otolemur garnettii (assembly GCF_000181295.1). Lineage (NCBI taxonomy): Eukaryota > Metazoa > Chordata > Mammalia > Primates > Galagidae > Otolemur > Otolemur garnettii. Next base: position 5,345,575 of record NW_003852472.1, read on the forward strand.
AGTCTCAAACATGGATACCTACATAATCTGGACTGCTCATTGGAAAGAGTTCTCATTTCCAAATGATCCTTCGGGTGATCATTAGATATTATAGACTTAATTGCAGCCTGTTCACAACCACTGAATGTTTCAGCTGAGTGGCTTCTGTCACCAACTTTTTCCCCTCACAGGTGGGAGAGTCCATACCCTCCACTGCCCATAACAACAGCCTCCTGCAAGTCCACAGACCAGGTGGCACTGAATGAGGAGCAGCTAAGTACAGGTTTTGAAGCTTAATAGCCCTGGACTTCAGTCCTAGCTCTGCCACTTATCAATCAAAGTTTCTCAGCTCTTCAAGCCTCAGGTTACCTGACAACCAGATGTAGATAACAAAATCAACTTCCTCATTTGAGTTGTACTGAGATCACACTAAGTGAGACTAAGTGAGGTCATGCACACAGCACAACGCCTGCACCTGGTGAGCATCACATGCATATTAACTACTACTATCCCAGAAGTCACCAGAGTTTGAGGGTAATGCCGAAGCCCAGACTGGACGTATACGGACTTTTGGAGTACAGCGAGATTGTGATAAGTACAACAGTTCCAGGCAGGGAAGGAGACAAATCCAGACCAATGGAGGGAAAGAAGATACAGAAAAGCATGCAGGATCGGGTGTCTAGATTAGAGAATTGACAGGACCCCACATAAGCAAAAGCTCTCCAGTACTTTGCCAGGGCTTTTATCTCCCTCTCAACCAACATTCTGGCACTGGACAGCCCAACATCCACGTATATGCAGAAAGACTTCTAAAGCCAAGCATCACCCAATGCCTCTAACATCAGCAGTTTACAGAAACTTGGGAGAAGTTAACACTTAAGAAGTACCTACCACGCGCAACATGTAGTACAATCACTTTTACATACAATATGTCGTTGATTCCTCCCCAATGGAATCCTCTCCATTTTTTCAAAGGTTAAGAAACTAAGGCTTACAGAGGATAACAGAACCAAGCCACGGAGTTAGCATGTGGGTGAGCTGGACGTGGAAGCCCTGCTGACTCTGAACCTTGCAGCCTTTCCACTTCATCTCCCAGTGAAGTCTCAGAGAAGACAAGCAGGCATTGAAAGCCTTTGAGAGATGGTGGATTTTCTATAGTGAGGAGGCAACAGAGAATTATCAAAGGTTCTAGCCAAAGCTGAAGGAGGAGTGTCTTCTTTTTTTCTCCAAAATTTCCTTGTCTGATTCTAGTTGTCGTTTCTGGCCAGAAAAGCATAGAGGCTAAGACTTAACTTTGATTCTGTAGTCACCTGAACTTTAGCATTTATTTTCTCTGTAATCTTAGTTTCAATATTTCTACTCAAGCACCTTTTAAGTTGTTCAACTTTATTTTAAGCAGTTTATTCTCATACAAAGACACTGTATTGGCAGTGCCCAAATCAGAGGTCCTGGAAAATTAAGAAAGAAGGTTGGCAATTATGCAAGGGATTTTAACAAATGGAAACCCAACTACAAAGTGCTCTTCCAGATATTAACTTGCACACAATAAAATATACACTAATGTAGCCCATTGAATAATGAAAACTAGGTCATGGCAATGATGCCGAAGTGACCTAAAAACAGGGTGTCTTTACCCCCATGCTGAGAAGCCGCTGGCAATCTTCTGTTTCAAGAAAGAAGCATTGTTATGTTTAGAACCGTGGTTTGTCCAACGGAATGCAGTTGAACATTTTGTCCCCTGTACCTAACACAGACAATGACAATGTTTACGTACACTCCTCAGCAGGCTCCATATATGGAATCAATCTGGAATTATTTTTTAAAGAGGATTTGAGTTTAGCATTTCATGGGAAATGCTTGTGTCAGGAATTCAATAACATGTTAGCACACTATGTCAAAACAACTGTGCTAGTAAAACGCTTCACGTCTCACCATCTGAGAACAAAAGTATTACACAAGGCCCAGAAGTCTCCCCCCAGAAGAGTGTCAGCAAGTATCACCTGGTTAAGTTGTCAGAAAATATTTTGATCAGTTTACCTGCAGTAATTGTTTTTGCTTTCTTGTGTGAAAGACTAGAGGCAGTAGCATTCTGGATCAGCTAGTAAAATCTTTTCCTTTCTGTTTTCATCTTTCCCAAAGAAACTGACAGAAAAATATCTGCTTCTGGTATGATCATATAATGCCAGAAAGAAACTTCCCTATCTAACGAGTGCCACCTTCTTCAAATAATGAAACAGAAGCCCAAAATATATAAACAATATCTACAAACTTACCTAGACAAGTAATAGCAGAAGCAGGCTTAGAACCTCCTGAGGAACAGGTGCATTATGGGAAAGCAGGTGTTGAGAGAAAGGAGAACACAATTCTAAGGGAGGCCATGACAGTTAAGATTGCATCTGCTTTATATCTGGTTTAATTTGGGTGAAAAAATCCACAGTTTCTCATATTTAAAAATAAAACCTTTTAAGTAGGCAAGAAAATTAGTATGTTCTTAAGGATGAGGATGGGAATCTCTAATTTTATACCAGCTCAACATAGGAAAATTCAGATTTAAATATTATGAAGCAATATCCAGTAGTATATAATTACCCAAAAGGTCATACTTAAAAAATTTGAAATATCCAAATAACAAATTATAAAGGGTATCAATATCATACAATTTTGAGCATCTTCTCTGTATTCCAATGGCAAATTACATCTTGGTACTTGCTATAATAGAAAAAGCTCTGGAGCCTTGGCACCCATAGCTCAGTAGTTAGGGCACTGACCATATACACCTAGGCTGGAGGGTTTGAACCCAGCCGGGGCCTGCTAAACAACAATGACAACTACAACAACAACAAAAATAGCTGGGTGTTTTGGCAGTGCCTGTAGTCCCAGCTACCTGGGAGGCTGAGGCAAGGGAATCACTTAAGCTGAAGACTTTGAGGTTACTGTGAGCTATGACGCTACAGCACTCTACCGAGGGCAACATAGTGAGATTGTCTCAAAAAAAGAAAATCTCTGGGAAGGAATTCAATAGACTTTGGTTTGAGTTCTGGGTTAGCCAAAATAGGGCTCTTTGCTGTTGGCATCATCCTCTGAGTGAAGTTTTCTAACAAAGCTTAGAGCTATAGTCACATCTCCCATCCTTGTCTCTCTCCCCTTTGTCCCAGTGTTTTGGTGGGGGATGAATCATATACCATTGGTCAAGAAAAGGTCATAATGATCATCTCATCAAACATTTTTACTTTACAGTTGAAGAAACTGAGACCCAGAAATATTCAATGCCTCTCCCATGGCCACTGAGAACAAAAGACACCCTCGGAGTCAGCTTCATCCCCAGTCTCCTCCCACTATCTTTCTTGTCAACTTTGCTCCTTTTTGGAATTTCACGTATTATCAAAGTTAAAAAACAGCATCTAATTTGAAACCAGGGCTCCCCCTTGAAAAGTCTGCGCTCTTTCCCAAAGACCTTTGATTTATCGTTTTTTACATATCATATTGTCCCATTGCTTTCCCTAGTTGTAATTTCTGCCACAACTCAGCAGAAAGCACATGAAAGCTTTCTGTGAAAGCACGTAGTCAATTTTGCAAAAAGAAGAAAATAAGATTCCAAAATCAAAATTGCACTTTATGAAATTGCTATAAAATTTCAAGGAAACAACCAAAAATTCAGGTAAATGTTGACAGTAGGGGTAAGTTGCCATTGTGCGATAACCCTTGTTTAGTTTGAGGGGTTAAGGAGACCCTGCTCTGCCCATGTAAGTCCCCACTCTTCACACCACCACTTGTCCTGCGTTCAATCTTCTAAGATTCACACTTCAGACAACTAAGAAATCATACTCTTAGCTTCTTAAATTGATGAGGATCTTGGGTGAGTTGATTGTAACTTTCATCCCGTTTTTTAAGTGGGTTGTCCCTATCTGTCCCCCAATATATTTTTTCCTCCCACTTCTGCTCTTCCAACCGCTCTTCAGAGCTTTTGACATTTATTGCTAATAAAAATAATAATATGTATCATCTGAAACTTAGTAGTACAGTTTGAAAGTTTTATGTACATTATTTTTACTTGGATTTATGTCACTCTCTCCTCCAAGCGAAGAATAAATAAATAAAAGCACTTTACCAAATTTATAACCTAGTCAGATTCAGAGCTTTCTGAATGGGAAACAGACCATTTACCCAAGATTAGCTTAACCAGAAAATCAAAATTTTGCATCCAGGGCTTTGCAGAGAGATGTTGCTGTTTCAAGGTTGTGTCCGCACATAAAATGGGAAGTGGAAGTAGGGCAATTACCTCTGTGCCAGAGGCCTTCCAGCTTACCTGTGCCCAGACATGTTCAGGTAACAAAGGAAACGGGCTTTTCTGGTCTCAGTTATATCCTAATAATTTGTTTCAATTCTCTGCTTCCTTTTGAGTGTGAAGATCTGGGCTAAAAAGCTTTAGAAAACAGGCTGAAAAGGTTTCCCAGACGTGAAATAGATTGTACAAAAGAAACTTCTGGCAAGTTTAATGTAAGTAAATCAGAAACATATGGACTATGTTTCCCTCAAAATACCCATGGGTTGGAAAGCCCAGAAAACACATAAAAAGTAAAGAGAAACTGTTTTCCAAAGCTAAGCTTATTTGGGAAACTGCATACAGTAACAGAATGTCTGGCTCAGCCAGCCCAAAGCGGCGGACGGAGCCAGTGGTCAGGCAGCCTCCAGCATCCACCCTCTAGCTCACGTCCTCCTTTCCGAGGATGACATGATTGATTAACGGAGCCTTGAGCTGTACCTACGGGTGTGACTGAGAAAGCCATGGCTCGGCGCTTCCCATACTGAAGACATGACTTCATAGCTCCTTTGCAACCATCTGTAGAGAATGTTTACACAGCCTGTTTCTGTTCTGGAGGGCCTCTCAAGCTAAATGATCGGGCTGGTGGCAAGCGCACATTCACTGAGTGCTGAGCGTGCGCCCCTGGGAAGGTTAACAAAGAAATGGATGATCATATGCCAGCCCAGAAGGTGAATGGCAGACTCTGAATTGCAAAGTCCTTAAAGATTCCTGAGTTCCTTCTTTCACCCTAAGTGGGAATTATGGCTACGCTTGCAGTCTAAATAGTGGAAGGAAAATTAAAAAAAAACAAAACTCAAATTGGAAAGAACATAGCTTTAGAGAGTCAGAAAACCTGATCCCAAGTCTCAGCAACATTGTGATGGTAGGCCTATCCTCAGACCACTCAGAGTCTCAGTTTCCTCTTCGATTAAATGGGAATAGTAGTCAAATCACCTACTGGGGTTGCCAATGATGCCTCAATAAATATTATGTCTCTCCTCAACCCAGGTCCTAAATAAGCAGAAAAATAAAACGAAGAGTAAGACAGAGGCCAGAATGTTCACTTCTATTCTAAGAAAGGCCAGGTTGGAAGGCAGAGTAAATGGCCCTCCCACCTGAACCCCTGAATGAGGAGGATAATTCATTCAGTCTCAGACCACACCAGGCTGGAGCACGCCTCCATACTGCAGGAAAACTATTCAGGTAGGTCTTGGGAGAACAAAGGAAAACTCAGAGTCTCAGTGAGCAGCTCATCCCAAAAGGAAAGAGAGCTAAGCTTAGCTGAGTGTGTCTGGATTATTCTTCCCAGACTACCAATCAGATAGATCCCTCCACTCCTATGAGAAGAATGATGAAAGGGCAGAGAACAGCTGAAGGTGACTCATAAGACATCACCTAAATGGAAACACCAGGAGTAGAGGGGTAAGTGAAGTTAGATAAAGCACATGAAAGTTGTCTTATAAAACACTCTATACCTTTTATACGTTTGCTCAAACCACCTACATTTATTGGACTTCCACTACTTGCTTAGTCCCAACATTAGCTTCCAGGAAATTTAGGTTGAATAAGACATCGTCCTCTTGGTGGTACACCTGTAGTCCCAGCTAGTAGGCAGGGCTAAAGCAAGAGGCTCACTTGAGCCCAGGACTTTGAGATTTGCAGTGAACTATGATCATGCCACTGAACTTCAGACCAGGCAACAGAGTGAGACTCTTAACTCTATGGAATTTAAAAGAAAAAAAAAAAAGGTAAATTCTTCAATATTAAGATAGCTTACATCATTCTTCAAAATACAGCCCATCTGTAAGTCTAGTTCATAACAAAATCTAATAAAGATGCTTTGTTATTATGGGGGAAAAGACATTAGATTACAGTCTAATAGGGGAAACACACAAGGAAACCCCAAATTACAGCATGTAGTAAGTATGCTGAGACACTGAGCTTCATGCAAGGTATAACCATGATGCAGAGAAGAAGCAGCTCATTGAACGGTCAGCCAGGTAAAGCTTCTTGGAAAAATGACATTGGATTGCTGAGGACTGAAGAGCACAAAGAAATGAGGCAGTAAGAAAAGGTAGAGCTGAGCATGGTGGCACACACATGCCTGTAACCCCAGCTACTGAGGCTGAAACTGAAGTGGGAGGATCACTGAGCCCAGGAGTTCAAGTCTGGCCTGTACAACATAGCAAGATGCTTGTCTCTAAGAATATTTATATTTTAAGTAAGAAAGAAAAAACAAGAAAATGTAGGGGTTGGGGTGGTTTTCAAAGCAGAAGGAGGCCCATCTGGAAGAAGGCACAAAGGAAGAGGATGGGAACTAAACAGACATTCTGCATGTTATGGGCCAGATCATTTTCATATCATGGAAAGAATAACTAGAAAAGAGGAACGCAATCTAAAACAATAGGGTAGAGTACAAAAGTAAGAAAACGGAGGGCAGCCCCTGTGGCTCAAAGGAGTAGGGCATTGGCCCCATATGCCAGAGGTGGCGGGTTCAAACCCAGCCCCGGCCAAAAACTGCAAAAAAAAAAGAAAAGAAAACTGAGTATGGCAGTGGCCTAGATGAGCACCACATCATTTCTCAAATATGGCAAAGTAGGAAGGTAGAAATGAAACCCAACAAGAGAAATTTTAACTGACTTGAATCATCCTACTTTCATCTTTTTAATAAAACAAAAATTAGATTATTTAAGAAAGAGAAGGAAGTGTGCTACAATGAAGTCTGGGATGATGCATCCCAAACTGTTAATAGTGGCTCAGCCTGGCTAGTAGGAGTGTTAATTTTTATGTTGCACTTATCTTTATTTTCCATCATAAACATTTATTATTTTTATAAAACAACCAATAAAACTGACCTGGTTGCAAAAGGTTTTCTATGTAAATTATACTTTCAAATGGATACCAAGTGGTATTGGGATCTCCTGTATAGTATTGCTGGCTCTTTTCTGCAAACATTAATCAGGTCACATGGCTGCAGGTTACACAGGCTCTAGTTCTGCTTCTTCTCCATCTCAATTATGAGCTTCCAAAATATTCACAGTGAACATTCATTGAGTTTGGTGCTACAAAAATTCCCTGGTCCCCACTCGCAGGATCCATCCAGTTGCAAGCTCAGGACAGAGGTCAAGTTCCTTCTTGTCCTTCCTTCATTCATTTATTCAATTCAGTGTGTTTAGCGAGGCAGGCCCTGTCCTAGGTGCTGACAGTAAAAATGTGAGCAAATAGACCCAACTCGACCTCACGTAACTTAACAAAGCAGAGCCATGGAAGACCCAGGTTTTAACCTGTAGAAAAGACTAAACATTCCTATGTACTCCTGAAAGCACGGTGGTTTCATTTTCTTTACTTTGAGTTTCCACTGTCAAACATGTCTGGGTCAGCCCTAAATATTCCTTTTTAGATACATGAATGAATGTTTTTCTTTTTGTTTACCATAAATACCATGTATACAATCCACACTTACACTCATTCTGCTGGACTTTGTGTATTTCACTTAAAAATATATCTTAAAGATCAGATTATATCAGTAAACACTTTATTTTCCACATGACAAGTATACATACATTTCTAGAAGGGAAATGTTCGTTTGTGATTTTGATAGACGCTGCTAAACTGCTATCTATAAACACTGTTCGAGTTTATTCCTCTCCCCCCGAGGGCCTGCTGTCCAGAACCCTCCCTGACCCAACCTGGTATTAAACTCTTGATCCTTGCCCAACCAATAGGTAAAAAATGATATCTCATTTTAGCTTCATTTGCATTTCTATTGTGAGTGCAGAATATGCTTGAATGGGACTAAAAGCCATTTTGCTAAAAGCCTGTTTACTGCTACTAAATACAATCTCTTTGAGAGACAAGGATTTCTTTCTTCAGAAAAAAGAAAATGAACCTTAAATAAAAGAGAGAAACAGACAGAGAGACAGACAAGGACTTCACACTGTCCAGGAAAAAAAAAAATGCAGGTAGTATCAATCTGTTCTCAACCACTACTGTGAAGCAACTGACTATGACTCACTCCTATAATCCAACTATTCAGAAGCTGCTTTCTGGACCATAGCAGAGAAATTACATAGGAAAAAACTAAGCTATGAGTGCTTGGGTACTCCTAATATTTTTAATCCATGAGGCTTTGAGAGGTTAAGTATATGGCCAGATGCACAAGATATTATAAAGGCAGAGAGGAATTGAATCCCAGTCTAATCTCCAACTCAGATGCTATTTCCTGCTGTACTGAGGTGTTTGATGGCCATCAGCGTCCATCCCAAAATTCATAGCTAAATGTATTTTTGGGCTTTATAGTATACTTCTAAGTAGTATACTATAATGTTGCTCATCTATAGAGCCATTAATTATGATCTCTTCTTTCCTTAAGACTCACCTGTCACATAAGACTCAACATTGAATTTCAGATTGTGTGTGACAACCTCACACTGTACCCCAGAAGTGCATTAATGTACATAGTTATCATTTAATAAAAAAAAAAGACTCAACGTTGAGTTAACTTATAAAATTATTGAAGATACCCACATCACATGCACTAATAATGGTTCAGAGATTTAAATGTTATTAATAAGATGCAAAAAGAGGCTGGGAATTGGTGTCTATATTGAAGAGTGGCATCATTTAGCCCAGCAAGCTACCACCTACAGGATTTCCAACATGGCATGTTGATGATAAACCTTGGGATTGGAATACATCAAAGCCCTATACAGACAGTGGCTTAGGAGATCAAATCTCACTACTGTGAAGTTGCAAATAAGAATTCCAGCCAATGACATTTCTCGACCTCACATTGAAGTTCCTGACACAAATATGATGTAGAACAATTGGGAAAGAATCTCTTCCCCAGAAGCTGGTAATTGTTCAGAGATTTGCTCAGGCAAACCAATCTCCCGGGGCATGAGACAGTACAGAGTCAGTAAGAGCAAACATTGTCTTAAGAGAACATCTCTTTGCAAAAAGTTACTAAAATGAGCTTCTGAGCAACCCTCCCTGTGTTTAGTACTACCTACAGTGGGGCTACTCAGGGTGTGATCTGAGGACAATTTGCTACTGGGAAAATGACAGAAATTGGCAATAAGCATTTAGAAACTTTTATAGCAATTTGGCAGAGTAATTTTATGTCTGTTGAATCCAATAATAAAAAACTAGGGCTTGTAAAAAATTTTTATTAAAGCCATTAAAATGAAGAAGTGTTTTGACATGTGACAAGTGTTCACACAAAAGGGGTTCTAATTACTCAGGGTAAGGAAACCCAGGAAACCTATTGCATAATGAAGGATTTCCAGGGTACCCTGCGTGTCCAGGAGTATATGACAGAGGACACCTTTGGTGTGGATCAACACGGCCATCTGTCACGATTCCTCCACAAAAGGCCTTTGGCCAACATTAAAACCACTGCCAGGACTACCACCACACTATTGCTATTGGAAGTTGTATTAAAAATGTGCGAAATGGCTTCTTTGGGTAGAAACTTGGATTCACCATTTCCAGAAGGAGCAGAGCAAAACCTCTGAGAAAATAACTGAGGAATTATGTCACATACTCCAGAAATCTGTATCCAAAACATTGGAGCAGCCAAATTCCAGAGAGCTGTCCAGAATTCCTGAGGATATGCTAAGTGAAATAAATCAGACCCAGAAGGAAAAGTATTGTATAATTCTAAATGCAGGGGCTTGGAGGAGGAGAAAGTGGGGAGCAGCTGTTTACTGGGTACAGAGTTTCTGTTCAGGATGATAAAGTATTGGCAATGGCTAACAGTGCTGGTTGCACAACATTATGAATATACTTAATGCCACTGAATGGTGCACTATTTTTTTGAGACAGAGTCTCACTTTGTTGCCATTGGTAGAGTGCCCTAGCATCATAGCTCACAGTAACCTCAAACTCTTGCACTCAAGTGATCCTCTTGCCTCAGCCTCCTAAGTAGCTGGGACTACAGGCACCTGCCACAACACCTGGATAGTTTTAGAGACAGAGTCCCGCTGTTGCTCAGGCTGGTCTGGAATCCTGAGCTTAAGCAATCCACCTGCTTTGGCCTCCCAGAGTGCTAGGATTACAGGTGTCAGCCACCATGCCCAGCTGAATAGTACACTTAAAATGGCTAAAGTGGCAAAATTTTATGTATATTTTACAACAATAGATAACAATTCCCAAGATATTTTCTGAGTACTAATTACATATTAGAAAACAAACCAAAAACCCCACAGGGGTTATCCCATCTGGATCTAATTATCCTACTTATAAATCAGAAATATACCTTTTGTTCTTGGGGCAAAACTATGGGGTTAAAAAGAAAAAACAATTGTTCAAAAAAGTAAAAAGCAGTTGGGAATTCTACCAGCATTGAAACTCCACTGATTCTCCTTGTCATTTGACACTCCCCACTGATTGTCAGCATCTTGTTGAAATTTTTCTCACTTCCATGAAAAATCCACCCTCACTCACTGCCCAGGCTAACTCAGCAGCTCACACTGGCTGGTGAGCCCCTGTCCTCGTGTGCAAGCCTCTGAACCCTCTGCACATAATTGGGGAGAGCAACAATTAATTCTCTTTTTCACTTAAGATATATATAAGTAGGTTCCCTTTCACAGAGTCTTCAAACAAGCTCTTGACAAACTCATCTCCATAAATTTTAGCAGTTTTATTTTCTCCTGAGACTCCTTACCTCTCTCTCCATCCCTCTGGCTCATCGGTAGAACAGACATTCTCCAACTATCCATTTACCAGCTTCTCTTGCCTCTATCTACTCCTTCCTAGAAATCCCCACCTACCCTTTCAGCTTCAGGAAACCACATCTTTCTCTCTATGATTCGGCCTTTTTCTCCCCATAATTCTGCTAGTCTACTAGAGTCCCACAAACGCTTCAACCTGATCCTCTTCCCGTGTTGTTAGGCATGTCTGCAAAAGATAGCAACACCAATCCTCCCAGTAGCCCGGGCTTGGGCATGCCCTCTGACATCTGGGGATGTCCCTCTGTGTCATTCCCCTGACTTCCAGGTGTTCTTCCCTCCATCCATGTGGCACATACCCTGTTTGGTTCACTCCTCCACCCATGTGACTAGAGGAACCAGTTGATCATTCTCTGCAAATGTAAGAATATCATAGTTCCAAGAATCTTAAATCACCACAAAGCAGAAGTAAGTTAAAACTTACATATGGGAAGATAAAATTTGCCTGGAATTCAATAGTGGGCACCCAGAGGCTGGACATACCTACCTTGCTGCCAAACCAAGAGATACTATCTCTAATGCTTAAGTAATGGTGGCAATGACAAGACAGCCTGCCAGCATTACGAAACAAAGATCAATTGCCATCAGAAAACGTCTGGAAGAGTTGGGGCCTTGGTTGCACAGGACTGAGGCAGCTCTTCAATCTCTCACCATGTGCCATTATGAAACAAAGATCAATATTGCCATCAGAAAAGTCTGGAAGAGTTGGGGCCTTGGTTGCACAGGACAGACGCAGCTCTTCAATCTCTCACCATGTATTCACTTGTCTGCCAAGCACCATGCTAGGGATCTAGACACAGAAAGCCAAAGTACAGTCCTTTGAGAAGTGCAAGGAAGAGACAGGGTGAGTTTGCTTTACTCAGAAGTACACAGAGGACACAAGAGGGTGGAGGGAAGAACCCTCGGCACTGCTAGGAACTTATGGGGTGGTAGAAATTGTGAATGCCTTCCCAGAGGCTGCCACCTGAGAGGTCTGAGCTGGGGTTGAAAGGATAAGGGAAAAGCGCCTGACAGAGAAGAGCCTTCCCAGAAAAGGAACCACAGGCAGAGCTGTGACAGCATTAGCAAACATCTAGCACTTTAGCTTGGGCACAAAGGGAGTAGCAGGAAAGAGGCTGGGGAGGAGCTGGGGCGCAGGACCATATAAACTAACCCAGACTCTTGACCTTGTCCTGTGACCTTTCAAGTAAGGATTACAAATCATGTACAGTTACTCCTCCTAGGTGGTTGTTGACTTACACTCCATCTAGTCTAGTCAGTCGCCTGGTTTCAAAGGCCAGGAAAGGAGTTACAGTAAGAGAAAGGCCTTTTCTCAATAACTCCCAATGATCCATGCAATATAACACTGCATTGAACAATAAAAGCCAAATGCACAGTCCCCATGAAGCGCTAACCATGTAAAATAGACTCAGTGACACGAGAGACGTAAGGAGGCACCAAGGCATCTGCTCCCAGGTACCCCTGTTAAAAGCAAGCCTGAAGGAAGAAATCATCATTTTCAGAAAGAATTGATTGCGCAAAGACTTAATGAGGAAAAATAAACACCTTTCAAAGGCAAGCCTAACACTGCTGTGAGTCATCTTGAGGCACACGTGCCAAACCCCAGAATGTGCTAACAGCACTTAATGTCCTAATATCCCTAACCAGCTGTAAGATAAACAGTTAGCCTTAGTCATAATCAAGAACAAATGGTCAAATGTACGCAGATAACATCTAAGCTCAACATTTTAAAGGATCACTTTACTCTTTTTTGTTTGCATGTTTATTTCAGCAGCAAAGGGGGTTCTTAACACAGTGTGAGGATTTGAGGATACAAGGAGCTTATACTAATTAGAGAAAGACAGCCTGAGTAGGATCAAACACTGACTTTGGATCTAAATGGAGCAAGGTTCAAATGACAGCTCATTCACTTAGTGAGTGTGACTTTGAGCTGATTTTTTTTTTACCTCTGTCAGCTTTTCCACATTGCCTAGCACACTCTGAGGTACAAAGTATATTGGTGAGATCTTTTCCTACCTGTCATATCCCTGTAGGAAACTGCTTACAAAAATAGCCATAATAATCCCCATTTCTGAATCTAGGTCCCTATCCACGTTGGCTCTGGGCTTGCCAGGTGACTTGTTTTGACAAATAGCACATAGCAAAAACATAAGAACCACTGTGCATTGAAGTTTTTTCCACTTGTGTTACTGTCAGGAATTCTTTAGCCACCATCATATGAATGAGCCTGGGCTAGCCTGTTGGATGATCAGACTTGACCAACACATCTTACTGGCCCATGAAGTCCAACCCCAGATGTGTGAGAGTGGCCATTATAGGTCATCTGGCCCCTGCTAGGCCAGCTGGGCCACTCAAAAAGTTACCCAGCAAAACCATGGAATCACAAGAAATAACAAGTGTTTGTTGTTTTAAGGACCTAAGACAGGGTGGGGTCCTTGGGTGGTTGATTATGCAGCAAAACTAACAAATATATTCTGTAAGTGTTAGAGATTCTTGGCATCAGGCTCTCTTTACTCAACATGGGAGATCAATACAGGAGCATCAGAATGATAACTCTCAGAGCCATAGCCCAAGAGAAGTCTCTCTGAACATTTGGAATATTTCCTTATATATCATTTAGATACCTTGAGTCAAGGGCCCACACTAAGTACACAATATTCCCCCACAAAACAAAGCAAAAACATTCTTTTTGGTGCTCTGTCCCCAATATGTGAAATATGAAGATTATTCTCAACTCCTTCCTCTTCCCTGTCCTCTACAGCCAATCAGCCACCAGATCCTATCAACTTGACTTCTTAAATACCTACTGGCACCTTCCTCTCTTCCTTATCCCCATTATTTCTACCCAATGGAAATCTCTTATATTGTCTCACTAAAACTATTATAATAGCCTCTAACCAATGTCTTGCCTTCAGATTGTTCCCCCTCCAATGCAACTTCTCACTGAGCCAGCTACTTCCCTGCTGAAAAACAGCACAACCCATTGTCTCTGGGTATGTCTAAATGCCTTAACATACCACGTGACTCCTTTCCCAATCTAGCCTCCTTTGCACTGACATTTCCAGTCCTATCATGTTCCATATCACACTTAGAGTTTCCCCAGCATACCAGGCTGCTTCATGCCCTAGGGCCTTTGCACATGCTGTTTGCACAGACATGGGATGTCTGTCCCCTTTGTTCCCTTTCTGAGTTTCTATTCAGCACAGGACTCAACTCGGAAGTCATATCCTTATATAAAGCACCTCCTCATCTCTATTCCAGAAGTTAAACTGTTGAAGAGAGAATGGCTAGGGAAAAAAAGCCAAAGATATTTTCTGTCTCTCCAACATTTTGGGAACTGAAACCTGCATCCCTGCCTTAGGCCAGCATCCAGGAGGGGCAGGGAGTATTTGTTGTTCTTTGTGCCACAGGAGTAGCTTGAGGAAGTCAACGGGGCAGAGGTCACAAGATTGTCTTCACCCAAAATGAGATTATAGAATCAGAACCTTTCAACACTCTGTGATTGTTCTTGGAAAGTAGGAACTTGGATTTTGAGACCATTGTCTGCCATTTTCCTCCTTTGCTGGCAAAGTAATAAACTTCTCTTTATTTCTCCTCAAACTGCTTGTCCCTCTTTTTCTGATGTGGCTTCCGAGGACAAGTGCTGAACTTCTGGTAACAAAATTCTTCATCCACACCGTCACTGTGTGTTGTCCATTCCTTGGATTTTATAGCTGTCACACTATATCCTACTGGGCTATTAACAGTTTTCTCTCTTCCACCAACCCAAAATCTCCCTACAACCTTCCTTATTGTAGCATCTGGAACCGTAACAAGTATATATATAAAGTATTTTTTTAAAGTTTGTCTGAAATGAAATCTTAGCATCCTTGCCTCTTCCCTTAGAATGTGGAGGCTTTGTGGATCTGTCATTAATAACATCGAATGTAAATAAGCACATTTGACTTTGAACAAAATTTTGAACAAAATCGCCAACATAAAATGTGTAAAATCTTCAGACTTCAGATTTCCTTTGGGGATATAGTACCTCCTGGTGAATTGCACTGGCCTGGTTCTATAAAGCAATGTATGTCTTTGACCATAAGAAAGAAGTTCTAAGAACAAGGACTTTTATGACTCCCATAGAAAAAATCTTACATTCTGATAAAAGAAAGGAGCAAGAGATATGAAGGCAAGCAGCAGACAATAGAGATTTCACCTACAGACTAATATTTTTCAGTGGGAACAGATTTCCAATTTCATAGTAAGGGCTAAAAGAAAGGGCTCTATGACCACTAGCAAGTCTCATCCCTTCTCTCTCCTCACTCTTAAAATGAAGGATTTGGACCAAATGATTTCAAATTTCTATTAATTCCATAATTCTATGGGTCTAAGTCTATGAGAATTATTCCTAAATCTGCCTGCACATCAATATCATATGGAAAGCTTTCTAAATCCACAGCTTTCCAGGCCTTTAGCTCAGAGATTATGATTCCACTGGTTTGAAGAGAAGTGTGAGAATTTCATAGTTTCAGAAGGCCCCCAAAGGTGGTTCTGACTCAAAGCCCAGTTTGGGAGCTTAGACACTATATGAAAACTTGATCTGCTATCTTTTTCCAGCTATATCTACCACCTACAGACTAATGTTTTCCAGTGGGAACAGATTTCCAATTTCATAATAAGGGCTAAAAGAAATAAAGAATTCACTTTACATAAAGTCACCTCAGGGGGCACTTTACAGAGACACATCTATTGCTCAAATATGGAAATTACCTATATAGTCTTATATTTCAATATTGGTATGATCACCATTTTAAACATGTCATGAGGTATAATCTTAAGCAAAATACTTTTCATATAAACCCATATTAGTTTTTTTTTAATGAAAATGATAGGGAAAAATTATTTTGTATGTAGACACAGCCACCACCCAGAAAGATACCTGCCCTATATAGAGGAAGAGATGCATTTGTGGCATAAAACAACAGCATATTAAACATATCCTCGGCTCGGCGCCTATAGCTCAACCGGCTAAGGCGCCAGCCACGTACACCTAAGATGGCGG
>NW_003852472.1:5362682-5393158 GCF_000181295.1 Otolemur garnettii
TGTTTCTTATTACTTGTAGACAAAAATACACCCTGACCTTATCCATTTCTACTCAGGGTTAACTATAATCCACAGCAGGTAACTAGGCATATTTTGGGTCAGAGTTCTATACCAGAAGGGAATGAAATAGTTGTCTCCAAGGAAGAGACATTTAAGAACTGTGACTTTACATCTTTCATATTAATTTGGTGTTGAAATACATTCTTCTTAGTAAAGCATCACAAGGATGGAGAAGCAAGAATCCAATGCACTCAATTCTGATATGAGGACAATTGATGCTGGTACCTGGTGGGGGTAGGTGGAATGGGAAAGCAGAGAGAGGGAAGGAGGGAAGGGGCAGGGGGGCCATGGTGTATGACACACTTCTTGGGAACAGGACACTATTATTCAAGGGACTTTATCCAGCAAATACAAGCAGTGTAAACTGGCTCTTTGTATCCTCGAGGATTCCCCAACAATAAAAATTCTTAAAAAAATAAAAAAATATTTTTTAAAAAGGAACTGCTCAAAGAATGAGCAAAGGATGGAAGGAAGGAGATGGGGGCAGTAATAGCTTTTGTAGAGAAGGTGCAAAGTGAGAGAAAGGAATAAAAGGGCTTTGAGTTTACCGTCTGACACTCTAGTAGGAGAATCTTTACAATGGAAAGGTATAAAGGGTTTTTTTTCCCCAAAAATCTAGGTCAAAAAATTGCCGTAGTCACCAAAACCTGGTGAGTTGCGTTAACCTGGTTCTGTAAAGCAATATATATCTTCTACTTTTATTGCTCTTATTCTCTTCCCTCCCTGAAGGCTCTGTGATTGCAGGTCCTGCCCAACAATTCCAACCCAGAAGATGCTGCTTTAAATTCCTATGAAGTCATTCTGGCACCAAGGTCTGCTCTAGGCCACTGGCACATCGGGCCCTTTGCCTTTAGGAGTGCTCTCTGCAAGTCAGCCTATCAGGTCCCCTGGGATTCCGGAAGCCACATTAGAATAAGAATCTTTCATCTGAAACTGGTTTCCGGAACACGTCAAGAAACGCAACACACATGCTTTCTCCCGTCTCTCTCACATACACTCACATTCTCTAACACTTAAGGAAATTAAAAAGAACCCATCGGTGTCTAGCATATTGGCACATCAAAGTCCGCAAAGGAAAATATTTGAATTTTTTCCATCTGTTTTCCTCTCCTGTTCTTTATGCTTCTCAACGAGAAGAAAGGTAGAGCTTACATTTTATGTCAACACAAAAGGCCTCCGTTTGTGTGCATTACTTATTAAAGTATTCAGCGATTCAATGTCAAGGTATGTATTATACATACTTTTTTTTTCTAGGCCATTATCAGCTTTCTTACAACACTATTATTCTTCAGCCCAGCTAATGCTTCTGTCAAAGATTTAGCAACAAGCATGGAAAATGTCAAACAGTAGGGAAGAAACCTAGCTGTTCCCACAATAGCACAAAAAACCTTAGTTATCTTTTATGGAAAAGCAACATAATTCCACTGTGAACACCAACGGATGTTTTATCAGGGGACGGGGTGGTGGGATGGTTTATTTGTTTTCCTCTGCACATCTGAGTCCATCTCCTCTGAATAAGTTTCCTTTCTTCTC
The DNA here is from genome assembly GCF_000181295.1 of Otolemur garnettii. Taxonomy (NCBI): domain Eukaryota; kingdom Metazoa; phylum Chordata; class Mammalia; order Primates; family Galagidae; genus Otolemur; species Otolemur garnettii. Next base: position 5,364,276 of record NW_003852472.1, read on the forward strand.
TTACCAATATACTTAATGAAACAGGGCCTACGCTGTTATCATTTCACCCTCTCCCAGGAGGTCTCTGGCTTAGAAAGCAAAGAGAGTCAGTTCTATTCTGTCTGCAGAGTAGTGTGATAAGATTTAAGGGGCACTAAAAGGCTCCTCTGGAGAAAAATATTTTTCCAACCTGCTTACCAGGGTGCCTGAAATTACAACCCTTCTGCTTTAAGGCACAGAGAGCCTCCATTAAAATGCAAATATGTTAGGTGAGTTATTTTATCAAACTATCACATCTTAGCTTGAATTAGTTTATGGCTTAATCCAAAATTCTGAAGTGATGGAACACAGGACCATTAAGTTTGGATGTGAGCAGAGATGATACAAAGGTTTAGGGTGTAAAATGTATTGCTAAGGAGCAGACCTCAGTAGTAGAACCAAGTGGGAGAACAGAATATAACAGTCTGAAAATAAAGTGTGGAGTTAATACACACAGGCAATGCTCTCAACAATCCTGACTGAGAAACAAGCTGTTCCACGTGGGTCAAGAAGTTGTTGTCATCCTTACACTTCAAAGACAAATTCAAGGGCTGGGCACCATGGCTCACACCTGTAACTCTAGCACTAGGGGAAGCCAAGGGGGGAAGTTTTATTGAGGTCAGGAGTTCAAGATCATTTGAGGTAAAAGGACATCCCATCTCTACATAAAATAGAAAATTAGCTGGGTTTGTAGGGGTAATGACATATTCTGTAGTCCCAGCTACTCAGGAGGCCAAGACAGGAGGAGGCCTTGAGCCTGGGATTTGGAGGTTTCATCTAGTTATGATGATGCTACTGCACTCTAGCCCCAGTGAGGGAACAAGACTGTGTCTCAAAAAAAAAAAAGATAAATTCAGGGCAGCACCTGTGGCTCAAAGAAGTAGGGCACCAGCCCCATATGCCAGAGGTGGTGGGTTCAAACCCAGCCCAGGCCAAAAACTATAAAAAAAAAAAAAAAAAAAGATAAATTAGGTCACAACCATAGCTCAGTGGGTGAGGCGCCAGCTACGTGCATCAAGGCTGGCGGGTTAGAACCCAACCCGGGTCAGCTATACACAACAATGACAACTGCAACAACAACAACAAAATAGCTGGACATAGTGGCAGGCTGTAGTCCCAGCTATGCATGAGGCTGAGGCAAAAGAATTAAAAGAATTGCTTAAGCCCAAGAGTTAGAGGTTGCTGTGAGCTATGACACCACAGCAATCTACTGAGTGTGACATAATGAGACTCTGTCTCAAAAAAAATAAAAAAATAAAAAATAAATTCAAGAAAGAGTCAACTGACAAGTGACTTCCTCCATCCCTCTCCAGAAGTTTCAGTGGTAGCATATACTATTGTTCTGTAATATTTCCATTTCTCCTCCCTTCCCACCCCCTTAAAGGTAATCATGGCCTTATGCCTGACCCTGGTCAATAAAATGCAAGGAGAAAATGGCACATATCACTTCCAGGAAGAAGGGCTTAAGAGCTGGGACATGCCAGCCATGCTCTCTTCTGCTGCCAGGGTGAATTCTGAAGCATAGTCACCTTGAGAGAAAGATGCTACAAGGTCAAAGCAACTAACAAGGATGTGCCCAGAGAACACCCACCTGGAGAACTCCTCAGACCTTCAGGAGATGGTACTGAGCAGGAATAAACTTCTACTGTGTTAGGCTACTGATAAGTTTAGTGCTATTACTTTAGCATTACCTTGCCTATCCTGGCTGCTGCATATTCCATAAATAGCACTTCAGGAAATCTCTATTATGTGGACCATACACTCATCACTCAGCAAATATTCATCATACAGTAACAGCAAAGAACCTGGACTCATGAATGTCACACTCTAGTCAAGGAAGAAAGATTATACATAAGTTTGTTAGGGATAGGCTTGGTTAAGAATAGCAGAAAACCCAAATATTTAAGCAAATTAAAGGTCTGGTTTTCCTCATCTAAAATAAGTCTGGGGATTGGCAGTCCCAAACTCATGGGTACCTGTAAAATGACATCAGGAACCCAGACTCCTCTTATCTTTCAGAACTCCTCATATTCCAAAAAGGCTGCCACAGCTCACTCGTTTTACATACATTCTAGTAAGGATAAAAAGAAAAAAAGGCAAAAGGTAATGTCACCCAGTTAAGTCAGGCCCCCTTAAAGAGCTTTCTCCAAAGCCCTGCAGGGGTGGGGAATCTGTGGCATTGGGGCCACATGTGGCCTTCGGGATCCTTGAGTGTGGCCTTTTGCCTGAATCCAAATTTTACAAAACAAATCCCTTTAATAAAGGGATTGTTAAGAAAGGGATTGTTCTAACAAAGGGATTATGAAGTCTGGATTCAGTGAAGAGGTTGTGCTCTGGGATCTGAAGGCCAATGTCATAGGTTCCCTACCCCTGCAGGACTAGTCCACTGGTAATAGGTATAACTTTACTGGCTACCCTGACCTTCAAGAGAGACTGAGAGGGACATATAATCCCAGTTGGATGTATTTTTGCCACAAAGAAAATTGGGTTCTGTTATTAAATAAGCAAGGAGAGTAGGCCGGAACAGTGACTCACAGCAGTAGTCCTCTGATAATCCTTTGGGAGGCCAAGGAGGGTGGATCACTTGAGCTCAGGAGTTCAAGACCAGTCTGAGCAAGAGTGAGACCTTGTCTCCACTAAAAATAGAAAAAGACTAGCTGGCCAAAATGGCAGTTGCCTGTAGTCCCAGCTACTTGGGAGGCTGAGGCAAAAGGATTGCTCAAGCCCAAGAGTTTGAGGTTGCTGTCAGCTATGATGCCACGGCACCCAACCCACAGTGACAGAATGAGACTCTGTCTAAAAAAACAGAGAGAGTGAGGAGAATAAATATTGAGTAGGCATGCAACAGTCTCTGTCATTATAGACAAATAAGGATTTTAGCTAGTGATAAGTACTTTGAAGGAGAAAAATATAATTTTCAAATGCAGAAGGAGTACTTTTATCTCCTTCTGCAGATAGAAGAGGAAAGCCTCCTTTCTACACAGGTGGCACTGGAATGAGAAGATCAGGTGAACGGCATCACAGGCAGAGGGAACAATGAATGCCTCAGCCTGAAGTAGGAACAAGCTTGGTGTGAAAAAGGAGCAGAAAGTCCCCCGGTAATCTGGAAGAGGGTGAGGAAGAAAGAACCTAGTGGGGATGCGATCAGAGAGGCAGGAAGAAATTGGGTCATTGAGGGCCTTGGAAATGTCAGGAGCTTAAATTTATTCCCAGTGGGATGAGAAGCCAGTGAAGGGATAAGGGGTAAACAGGAGTGACAGTGTCTGATTACTGTCACTCCAGATGCTGTTGCTGGGAAGTGGTCTGCAGGAGGACAAGAACCCTGACCAGTGAGGAGGCTGCGTTAGCCATCCAGATGAGCAGGATGGCACTAACCTGCAGTAGGATAGACAGGCAGGGCTAAGGTTGTGGCTGCAATGGACAGTAGTGGATTTTGGTAGGTCCTGTCATCCTCAATGGGCAACTTTTTCCACCAGGGTTTGGCTCCTTATCTGCAGGCTTACAGAAAACTCAGAGAAAGTTGTATTCTTCTAGAATTGGAGTCTTGCCAAGAAAGTATGATGGATACGAGTTAGGGAGAGGCTGGGAAGGAAGGTTGTTTGTCATTGATGTGGAGAACCATGGACTCTAAGCCAGATGGGTAGAAAAGAAATAGAAGACAAAGGTTAGGAGGTGAAGACCCACCCTAGAGTCGCCCTCTTCTCCTTTCCTACCTGTTAGCTAAGGCTTGGTTTCTGCCTTCTGCAGATGGACTCAAGTCTACATGATCTGCCAAGCACTCAGTCACAAGTAGCATGACTCTAAGATCACCCTTTGCCCCACATGTTGATCCTTCTCCGTCCTTGCTCAACCTAGGTCTAGGCCTCAGGCTGCCAAGTGCCTGGGAATAAATAGCAAACCCTACTTACACAGTCCAAACTCCACCGGTAAAGCTTAAGGGCTAGAGGTAGACTGTGGGTTCAAATTGAAGCTCCTCCACCTTCCACCTGTATCCTCATGAACAATACTTAACATTTGGGGTCCCAATTTCTTAATCTGTAAAACTAAGATATTGATAAGACCTATCTCGTAGGGCTATTGTGAAAATCAGAAGGGTATCTAGCACAGGGTAAAGCTCTCGAGTTATCCAGTGTTACTATTTTATTATCATCTCTGCATTTCTCAGATTACATCTCACACCCCCTAAAACCTCCCTCCCCACCCCAGCCTTCATTTATCTCTTTTCTCTAACTCATTTTATACTTACTATTCATAACACGTAATCTACGTCTTACAACATGCTGCCCTGTTCTCTAATTGTTGGAATCACTCAACTTGGCACTTCAATCTACGCTAATTACTGTATGCTAATACATAAAATCACGCCTTGTCCTAATTCCTCATGTATGTGCCTTAGCTTTTTTCTCCAACCACACTAGGAGTTTCCCATGGGCCTATTGTACACTTTATTCACACCTTTATGATAAATAGCACAGTGCTAGACATGTAACGGGGATCTCTTCTATATAGATACTCCTCAGCTGTGTTCTGAAAAACCTATCATAAATTGAAACTGTTGTAAGCCAAAAACACATTAAATACATCTAACCTATCAAACATCATAGCTTGGCCTCGCATACCTTAAACATGCTCAGAACACTTACATTAATCAACCTCCAGTTAAGCAAAATCATGGATCATGTAGCCTATTATATAAGAATGTGTTTGAATACTGTACACAGATGGGTGTTTTGTAGATATGATGGGACGCAAAAACATAAAACACGGTATCCAAGAAATGCTGGCAACAGAACACTGTAGGTTGTTTATACCCCACTGGGAGCTGCCGACGACCAGCATCACAAGAGAATATCCCACTACATCTTGCAAGTCTGGGAAAAGATCAAAAATCAAAATCTGAACTATCATTTCTACTGAAGAGGTATCACTTATGCACCATTATAAAGTTGAAAAAACATAAGAGGGCCTTTTGTTTGAGAATTCCAGAAATCTTGTGTGTTAGGGAACTGAAGGCAGGTGGGGAATGTTTTAGAAATGGAACCGACTTATGTAAATCTCCAAGTAAGTAAGTCAACCATTCTCTGAGGAGGGCCTATGCTATCCTGGGGAGAGCACTGTCACACATTTTCTTCTTAAAAGTCTCTAAAATTTTTTCAAGAGATAAACTGACTCATTCCACAATCCTCAGGGAGTTTGCTAGCCCTTAAAGCAAAGAAGCTCTTCCATCAGCCCAGGGCCTCTTGGGCTATGGGAAGACAAATGCTAAGAACTTGTGAGCCTGCTAAGAAGCTACCCTCACTTGAAGCCATTCGGTGCCTTTGGGGGCCACCTAAGCAGAAGAAATAGCTGCACCTGACACCACAAAGAACTTCTGCAAGGAAGAGCAGAACAGTCTGCCTCCCCTACATATCCTTTTAACACTGCTGATTCTGCCCAGAGGTGGCGTGAAACGGGGATTTAGAGCACCAAATCTGCAGCCAGCCAGCAGCCAGAATTCAAACCACAGCTCTGCTGCGCACTGGCGGCTGCGCAACTCTGAGTTTCTTTAACCTCTCTGTGCCTTACTTTCTTCGTCTAGAAAGTGATAGCTATAGTGCTTATAGTTTTTAAGAGGACTGGGAGGTTTTAAGTTTTTATAGTGTGCAGGACAGTGGCTAGCTATAAGCGTTATGCAAATGTTGGTTGAATAATGTTTTATGGCATTAATTCACCAACATGGGGAGGGGGGTATTCCGAGCATTTTTAGGAAAGGGCATTTCTAAGAAATTTCTAGGAACCGAAAAAATAAAGATGAACTAAACACAGTCCTTTCCTTCAAAGAACTCCAAGGCTATTTTAATTGACTGGTTTCTAACAGCTCCAGGAGAGGTTCTGACAAAGTGCTAGGGGAGCTTACAGGGCGGTTACTCTGCCCGTAGGTGACAGAGAAGGTTCCACAGGGCTAGCATCTGTAATCGGATAGGACTCAAGGTGTGAGGGGAGGTATCATACAATAGTGGTTCTCCACTTTCTTTTTTTTTTGAGACAGTCTCACTTTGTCACCCTCGGTAGAGTGCCATGGTGTCATAGCTCATAGCAACATCAAACTCTGGGGCTCAAGCAATCCTCTTGCTTCAGCTTCCCAAGTAGATGGGACTACAGGCACCCACCACAATGCCTGGCTATTTTTAAAGACCAGGTCTCACTCTTGATCAGACTGGTCTCGAACTCCTGAGCTTAAGCAATCTCAGCCTTCCAGGGGCTGGGATTACAGGCATGAGCCACCGTGCCCAGCTCAACTTTCTCTTGAATTTTTATTTATTTATTTAATTTTTTTTTTTTAGTTAAGGTCTCTCTCTGTCACCTGGGCTAGAGTGCAGTGGTATCACTATAGCTCACAGAAACTTCAAACTTCTGGGCTAAAACCATCCTTCTGCCCCAAGTACCAAGTAGCTGGGACTTCAGGTGTACAACCCTACACCTGGCTAATTTTTCTATTTTTTGTAGAAACAAGCAAGACGGGAGGTTTCACTATGTTTCCCAGGTTACTCTTAAACTCCCAAAGTCAAGTGATCCTCCTGTCTCAGCCTCCCAAAGTGCTAGGATTACGGGCATCAGCCACCCCACCTGGCCATTCCCTTGAATTTGAATAACCTGGGGGGCTTATAAAAACCCAGATTCCCAGGCCCCAGCCTAAAAGTTTCTGATTCACTAGATCTAGGTGGGACCTGAGAACCTGCCTCTCTAACAAGCTCTCAGGTGATGCTGATGCTGACAATGCTCCAGGGATCCCACTTTGAGGACTGCTGCCTTGCAGGACTGGGATGAAAGAAGCATGTGCATAGGTCTGGAATATGAAACAAACTGGCCTTCCCAGGGCAGCAAAAGTCGTCACGCATGGTTGGATCAGAGAGCAGTGGAAGGAACTGCCAAAAGGTGAGGTGGGAAGAGTGAAGAAGGTGGAGGGTGAATCCTGCACACATGGAGAATCTTTACAGCCTCGATTCATATGATCTGACTTATATTTCCAGAACTATGGCTCTGGCATCAGTGTGGTCTCGAACGCCTGAGCTCAGGCTATCCACCTACCTCAGCCTTCCAGAGTGCTACGATTGCCGGTGTGAGCCACTGCGCCCTAGCCACATGGTATGGCTTGATTCTGTCCCCTCCAAAATGCACTTGATGGAGACTTAATCCCTGATGCGGTAACGTTTAGAGGCAGGGTTTTGGGGGGAAGTGCCTAGGTCATGAGGGCTCCATCCTCATAAGTGGATTAAAGCTGCTACAAACATAGGAGTTGCTTTGCTTTCCCGTGCCCGCTGCCTCCTGCCTGTGAGGACACAGCAAGAAGGCCCTCACCAGATGCTGGTGCCTCAGTCTTAGATTTTCCAACCTTCCTAATTGTGAGAAATAAATTTCTGTTCTTTCTAAATGACCCAGTCTGTGGTATTCTGTTATAGCATCACAAACCCTTCTAACCTAACCTGCATTAGGGTAATCTGTTGGTCATTGTCGGTCCTCAGGCCCATAGGCGGCCCTTCCCTTTTCTGCTCCTATCACAGAGGACTGATTCCTGCAAATTACATTTCTCAGGCTTCTTTGCCAACTGGGTCTTGGTGAATTTCCACCCAAGAGAGGCACTAGCAGGAGAGTAGAGGTAGGCAAGTGATAAAAGCCAGCTTTTTTCCCCTCCTAGCTTCCCTTTCCCACCCCTACCCCTTCTCTACCTTCTGTGGCTTCTGAGTCCCACCAGGTACCCCAGCTCCCAACATCAGGTGCCATTCTCTCTGTCTCCAGCCCCCCAGCTGTGTGTGGGCAGGGAGCAGCATTTGCTGCTGTCGCTCATTTCTGCAATGACTCACCAGCCCGCTGACTTTCAGCTCTTCCAACATCTGACAACTCGTTCCCTGAATTTGAATTTCTCCTATTGAACTAGCTGGTGTGGGCTGTGTCCCTGCTGGTCCCTGACTGATAAACATATAATGGTAATACATTAGTTTCTTGCCCCACTACTTGTTTCAGGCTTTAGAATCTTACTCAGCCTGGGCTTATCCAAACTAATATTAACAAAGCCTCTCATTTAAGAGTTAAGCAGAAAAGTAATTTTAAAAGAGGTGGTAAATAAAGATGAAAGCTGAAATATATACATATTGTAAAACATAAGGCAGTAGGGTGATAAATTAGTTTGAATGCTGGTTTTGCTAAGACTACTAAAGTAAACAAATCTCGGACAAATATAATTAAGGAAATATTTTTAATGAGAAATCACAAAGGAGATAGGACAATTTATAGAAAATAGATATTCTCCCCAAATCCAAAGAGAATGCAATGTACACTTGTAGGTTAATAAAACTGAAATCCTCAATGAAATGAATAATTTCTATAAAAATATAGATTTCTACAAATAATCCAAGAAATATAAATCTAAATAGAATAACAAAGGAAGAAGTTGAGAAAATTATCCAATAATAACACAAAAAGTGCAGTTAGTGCCAATCTTTCTAGCAAGACAGATTTTTATACTTTTTAGAAACAGATACTTTAAAAAACCTGCAGAGTGGGCAGCGCCTGTGGCTTAAAGGAGTAGGGTGCCAGCCCCATATGCCAGAGGTAGCAGGTTCAAACCTAGCCCCAGCCAAAAACTGCAAAAAAAAAAAAAACCTGCAGAGTGCAAAAAGAGATGAGTATCTTTATGTCCATTAGGCCATTAGGCAACCATGAACTTTTTCCTAAAGCCTCATAAAGACAAAATACACAAAAAGAAAATTATACGCATAGATCACCCATGAATATGGATAAGAAAAGTTTTTTTAAAAAATCTCACCTCTAAAAGGAACATGTTTTACTATATTGCTTCAAATCTTCTAGACGAATGATAAGGTTTTTTGGAGGGGCAGAGGGTTGTTATATTATTATATTATATATATTATATTATATTATAAATTATATTATTATTAGAAATAATAAATAGCAACATTCCAGGGAAGTTTCTTTGACTTGCAGCACCAAGGAGAATATACTTACTCCTCCCTTTTGTCACAAGGCCAGAACCCACAAAAGAGTTAAACAGCATTACCCCCAGATTTCTTTAAATCTACAAATGGGGAATAATGCAAACCACCAGAGGGGCAGGCTTTGGAAGCATCCTGAGGCTTTTTCTTCCCCCAAAGCCAGAGAGGCTAGAAAACCTCCACCCACCCCCAAGCCAAGGCTCCTGTCTTCTCACAGGCTTGTGAAGGGCAAATTGGGATGTGTGTAGCGGAGACACAGGAATGCAGCTGATCCGTGCTGAGCTAGAGTAGTGAACAACTGCCTACATGACTCAGAGCTTGCGCAGTTAGTATAATTGCTCCAATAAAAGAAGTGACAAGTTCAGCACAGGATATAAATTCAGAAGAGAAGTATCGAAGGATGACACAGATCCAAGCATGACCAGAGGCTGAATCACACTGAGTTTAAACTCCCACATCCAAATCCCTCCTCCACGTCAGGTGTCAGATGAGCATCTCCAACTTCACTGGCCAGACACTGAGCCGCGGCCCTTGCCCTCACCTGCTCTGCCTGTTTCGGTAAAGGGCAACACCAATCCTTCCAGGCCTTCAGCTGGAGTCTTAGCCTCCTCCCTTTGCCTTGCACCTCACCTCCAATGCATTGGAAAATCCTTTGGCCCTCTCTCCAAATCCCCTCTCTTCTCATCACACCCGCTGCCTCCTTGGTCCAAGGTGTCACCATCTCTCGCCTGTCTTCTTCTGACCACCTCCTAACTGATCTCCCCGTTTATATCCTTGCACTCCCTTCCCAGCACAGTGGCCAGAGAGACCCTTTTAAACCTAAGTGAGGCAACACCATAAAAGAACAAATCCATAAAAAAGCTAATAAATTGGACTTTATCAAAATTAAAATCTACTCTTCAAAAAATGCCATTAAATGATAAAAAGACAAGCCAGAGCCTGGGACAGCGTGTTTGCAAAGCATGTATCTGACAAAGGATGTCTATCCAGAGTAAATTTTTAAACCTTCAAAATGTAATAATAAGAAAATAAGCAAATGAAAATTCTTAAATGAGCCAACAATTTGAACAGACACTTCACCAAAGAAGAGGCACGGATGGCAAGTAAGCACATGAAAAGACATTTAAAGACCCTGTTTCATCACTAATCATTAGGGAGATGCAAATCAAAACCACAATAAGATCCACTACACACGTGTTAGGGTAACTACTGTGACGGACAAGAGTGTTTCTCAACCTTTTGTATCTCACAGCACACTTGAACCTACAGTTAAACTTCCAGGGCACACTTTAATTATGTTGATCAAAAATAAGTAAATAAATAAAAGAGTGAAAAAAAGGATATACTTACTGTGCTTTGAACTTCTTTTCAAAATAGTTTAATTAATGATCTTTAAAATTTTTTGAAACACACCAGTTGAAAATCACTGACAGAAAGGAAAGAAAGAAAATAGCAAGTGTTAGCAAGGATGTGGAAAAACTGGAATCTCTGTGCCTCTTGGTGGGATTGTAAAATGGCACAGCTGCTATAGAAAACAGTATGGCAGCTTCTCAAAAACATAAAAATAGAATTACCATATGATCTAGCAATTCCATTTCTGGGTATATACCCAAAAGAATTGAAAGCAGGGTCTCCAAAGATATCTATTCACTCACATTCACAGCAGCATTATTCACAATCGCCAGAAGGTAAAAGCAACCTAAATGCCCACTGACAGATGAATGGATAGAAAATCCAGAGAGAGAGAGAAAACAATGGAAGGAAAATTCTAGCACATGCTCCAACATAGATGAGCCCTGCGGACATTATGCTAAGTGAAATAAGCCAGTCACAAAAAGACAAATACCAAATGATTCTACGTGAGAAATTTAAAGTAGTTAAAATCAGAGCTAGAGACTAGAATGGTAGTTGCCAGGGGCTGGGGCAGGAGCGGATAGGGAATTGTTTAATGGATATAGTCTCTATTTTGCAAGAGTTCTGAAGATTCATTTCACAACAATGTGAATGGTCTTAACTCTAAGGAACCACACACTTTAAAGTGGCATCGTGGTTTAGGCCTATAATCCTAGTCAAGGCAGAAGGATCACTTGAGCTCAGGAGTTTGAGACCAGGCTGAGCAAAAACAAGACCCCATCTCTACTAAAAATAAAAAATTAACAGGCATTTGTGACAGGCACCTGTAGTTCCACCCACTCAGGAGCCTCAGGCAAGAAGATCACTTGAGCCCAGGAGTTTGAGATTGTTGTGAACTGGGCTAATGCCTTGGCTCTCTAGCCTGGGACAACAGAGTGAGACTGTGTGTCAAAAAAAAAAAAAAGTGGGTAGCACAGTAAATTTTATGTTATGTATATTTCCACAATTAAAAGTTTTTAAATTACCAAACTGCACACTTTAAATGTGTATAGCCTAAGGGGGGCTAGAAAGAACTTTTAAAGGTGATGGATAAGTAGATAGCATGACCAATGATGATGGTTTAATGGTCTCACAAGTGTATACTTAGCTTCAAACATATGCAATAATATACACTAAATACTACAGCTTTAAAAATAAATAAACAAGTGTCATTTACCTTTCGTCACTTTTATCTCCATAAAGCTGTTTTTTAAATTTTTTTAGTTGTATTTTTAAAAACTAAGTGGATCAAGTTCCTCCCTTACTCTAAACTTTAAACTTTCCTCCAGCTTCCCATTCCATTCAGAGCAAAAGCCAACGTCCTTGCAATGACCTACAAGATGGTACACGATCTGGTCCTAAAGACAAAGTCTTCAACTCCCATTTCTCTCCCCCTCACTCACGCCAGGCCACTCTGGGGGCACTAACTCACGCTCTGCTCTGCTATTCACTTTTTTTCCTGGAAAGCTTTTCCCCCAGGTAACTTCATGGCTCACTTCCTCACCTCTTTCAAGTCTTTATTCAAATGTTGCCCTCTCAGTGGGGCCTTCCCTGCCCTGATATTTAGAACTAAAACACTTCTCTACCTTGCAAGTCTCCATCTTCTTTCCCTGCTTTATTTTTCTACATAGTGCTTATCACAAATATCCCCTATTTAACTTATTTATTTAGTCTGAGCTCTCCCCACCATTAATAGAATTGAGCTCAGAAAAACAAGTTTTCTTTTATTCCCTTTATTCATGGATTATATTCCCCCCAACAAGTAGTACAGTGTCTGGCACAGAGTAGGTGCTAAATAAATATTTGTTGAGTAAATGAATAAATAAAGGAAGGAACATTATTTGACCTTGACAATCATGTATAAGGATCCTTTATGAAGGCACCCCAACCTAGGCTATGTAACTGGACATTATATCAAACTTTACAGTTTAAAAAAATTCTGTGCACAACCTTGATCCTTTACGATCCTCACATGGAGATTATGATATGTTGCCATCATTTCTTTCCTGCCTATAAGATGATGCTCAGTAAAGGTTAACCTAACCCAAGATCATGGGGGGCTGCAAATGGCAGCGTCAGCCTTTAAGCTGAGAATTTGCCATCAGTCCCCAAATCCCATGATGCCACTCGAAGGACCTACATTTTTTCAACTTTCATATCCTTTCATTTCATTCATCATGGCATTGCTGACAGATTTTAACAGTTCGGTAGTTAACTCTTGTGCTATAAATTTCCATTTGTCATACCCCAAACTCAATACTTTAGAAGGCTCCCCTTTTGGTTTTTAAATGAAAATTGATGATACTGGGTGCAGGAGTACAGGAACGGCAAACTCATTCTTGGGTACCATCTACCCGGAGGGGAAAAGAAATCATCAGGAGCACTCAGAGTGCAGGGCTTCCCTGCTCCAACGTGGAGCAGAAAGATACTGATCACCGGGCCCAGCCTCCCCCACACCTACAGGTGGGCTCTCAGGCTTGGTTCAGCAGCCAGAGGATAAAAGAAAGGAGTGGAGCTGGAGCCACCAAGCAGGGAGAGCAGCTCCCCACCACTCACTGTGGCCTGGGGTCTGTGAGCATCTAGAAAAGGACACAAACAGGTTTTTATGAGGGCTGTAAGCCAACGGACTAAGGCAAGCTCTCTCAGCCTGGAAATGTCCCCGCTCTGAACCAGTTGCCTTGCCAACAGGCCACGTTTCCACTCTGCAGAATCCAATTTCTAAGCAATGTGACAGTGACACGTCCAGAGACATGCTACACACTCCCAAGGTGCCTTTGAACACCTGCTGAATCCCTGAGAACAATGTGGGTCTCCGGATGTATTTAGCAACATGGAACATGTGCAAGGCAAAGGCACGTCGGGCCAGTTTATGCAGCAGCCCCTACCCTCAAGCGTCTTGCAAGCTACGGAGAACACAAGGCTAGGCCACGTTCTTTATCACCAGTGTCACCATTCTCAGAATCACTGCAAACATTTGCATGGAGCTTATGCCTTAAATATACTAAGTTATTCAATCCTCACAATAATCTCCCGAGGTAGGTATTATTAATATCCCATTTCAAAGGAGGGAAAAGAGACATAGAAAAGGGAAGTAATTACCCAAAGTCACACAGCTAGAGAAAGGTGATGCCAGGGTTTGATCCTAAATGGTCTGCCGCCAGACTCCACCCTCCTAAATAAATACGCTGCTATATTTTCTAATATTCCTTAAATGTGAAAGCCGAGAGATTGCTCTAGCTATCCTTCCTGTATAACAAGCCACCTCAAAACTTCAGAAAGTACAACACCCATTTTATTCTGCTTATGAACACAGTGGGTGAGGAATTTGGGCAGGATTCAGTGGGGACAGCTTGTCTCTGCTCCACAATGTCTATCTAGGACATCAGCTAGCAAGGCTCAAAGGCAGAGAGTGACCCAACAGCTGGCATCCTCACTCACAGTCACAACTGGCATCCTCACTCACAGGTCACTCACTGCATACAGCCTCTCCACGTGACCTGGGCTTCTTAGCACAGTGGCTGGGTTCCAAAACCCAGTGTCTCAAGAGGAAGGAAGTACAAGCTGTCAGTTTCCTAAGACTGAGACCCCGAAACAGGCAGAATATCATTACTGCCATTTTCTACTGGCCAAGCAATCACAGCATCCAGATGGAGCGTGACATAAACCCTCCCCTGCAAAGAATTTGGGGGGCTATTTTTTAAGCCAACAAGGAGATCATTTAGTCCAACCCCTTTAAATTCTAGCTGAAAAACTAAAGATCAGAGAAGTTAAGCAATCTGTCCACAATCACACAAGTGACTAAAATGCTAGTGGCAGGAGGAAACACAGGTGCCCTGGTGTCCTGATAGTCTATGCTACTACCTTTCTGAGGGCTGTACATTGGGAACTTAAAAAGTACTAAAGCCAAGTGGCACCTGTGGCTCAAGGAGTAGGGCACTGGCCCCCTATACCAGAGGTGGTGGGTTCAAAACCGGCCCTGGCCAAAAAACTGCAAAAAAAAAAAAAAAAAGTACTAAAACCTGAGTCCCACCTACAGAGATTTTGACTTGTTTTGATGTGGCTTGGGCACAGGGAACCTTTGACAGCTTCCCAGTTAATGTGCAGTGGTGTAAGAAGCATGCTCTCTGCAGTACCCCAAGTTGGTTCCATGTAGGTGAAATCCACTGCTGTTTCAGTGCCTAACTACTGCAGTGGTCTTAACCTGACAAGGGAGCAGCCATACTTAGAACAGAATTCTGACACCTCACCTGGTTCACAGACTTCACCCTGAACCATTTTCCCCCATATCCTTTATTGACATACTTCTGATCTCCCCCATTCCAGCCCTCCCCACCTTCCAGGTGCCTCTCAGAAACAACCCCTCCTTTAACACTCAATTCCTCATCTAGGAGTCATGTTCACCTCTTGGCCACCCTCTGCCAAGCTCTAGATCAGAGAGTGTCAGCTGCTTAGCAGGACAGGCAGCAGCAGCAAAAACACCCAGTGGGCCAGATAAATGTTCTAGGTGGGCTGCATGTGGCCCGTGGGCTGTAGTTGGAGGATGCCTGCTCTAGAAATTCATTTCTGCCTTAGGGCTCCTTACAGGTGGGAGCCCAAAGGCCAAGTTCTCGTGAGCAATCTGCCTCAGCCCCCTTGGATAACTACTAACTCCAGTTGTACCATCACTCTCTAGCTCTAAATATGTCTTCCTTCCTGTTACTGGGACAAATAGCACTAGGGCAGACTTGTTCTCTAAACCATGCTTTAAAATGTTGGTCCTGTGAAATTCTGGGTCAATTTAGTGGGGGAGGAGGGCCTATCAACATGATTATTTCACTGAAATAATTGTCCACTTGCATCATATGTCATGTGTCATAACAAACTGGCCAAAAGCATTGGCTTAAATAAATATTTTTAGGGTTTCTCCTTAGATTAAAATTCTCATGGAGGCTTAATTTTAAAAAATGTACAAGTAGATAAGGAAGCTTTCTGATACTCTCATTCTAACAGATTTGCTGATTTATATTAAGTTAGGAGAAGATCTTTATAGTTTTATCCTGGGTACATATCTCCTGAGAATAATTTTATAAAATATATTTGTTCTTCACTTTATACAAAATGAAGTATTTCTAAACTTCCTAGGCAATTATTGTAAATGTTCCAAAGAAGAATTATTTAAAGGAACTCTTTATTAAGGCTCATTTCACCAGTCTCTTTACTTTTGTCTATGTCTGAAAATTTTTATAAGATTAAGAAAGGGAAAGGAAGAAGACAAGGAAGGAGGAAAAGAGGACGGTCAACCGCAGGGGATTCCATGATAGTATAAAAATTCATTATACAGTAGAACCTCTGTAAGTGACCACCCAAGGCACTATAACAAACCGGTCAACATACGGAGTGGTCAACATAAGGACCTTGGCCTACTGGACTGATATGTACATGTAGTGCATGTCCAATCTACGAAAATTAGGTCAAAGTAAGGAAAGGGTCAATGTAGGGAGGTGGTCAACTATGGAGGCTTTACTGTATAAGGAAATGTAAATAATATCCCCATCCCTAAAACATGCATTTGTTATTTGTGTGTATATGTTTTTATTTCTAATTTCTCTAGAATGGGGCTCTTAAAATCTAAGATAATCATTCTCAGAAAGTATTTTTCTCTATCAGTCTTCATCTCTCTTTCTCTCTCCCTGTATAGGAGCACGGGAGAAGCTCACACCCACTTACCTTGGTTTACCAAAGTCCCATCTACTTTACATACATGTATGCACTTTAAGACTTAGTCACCCTTTGGGTAGACCCAGCTATATTCCATGTAGTCTTGCAACACTTCTTCCACCGGCCCTTTACTCTATCTTTGTTTTCCTCTTTCAAGTCCTATTTCCTTAGCCCATGATACAACCAATGCTTCTTCAGTGCCCCACTACCAAACTAAATTCTGAGAGGCACTGTTTGCAGTTCAAAGTGCTTCTGAGGCACTCACCTGGGCAGATTCTGTGGGATCAAACAGACTAGGTCACAACTGATCAGCAGTGTGCACACAATCATAGTGTCAATGGAAAACTTAATTTCATCAAGACCAACTGTCCAATGATGCACTTCTTTAAATAAAACTGTGGTCCTGTACAGTATTCAGAGCAGCCACACACACATCTTCTATGTTGATCTTGAAGAACCATAACAAGTTTAATAATTAAGAGCTTAGAGTCCAGAATGAGACAGACTTGGATCAGAATCCCAATTTCATCACTTTCTTACTGTGTAACCTTGGGCAGATCCCTCTAATTCTCTGTTTTCTCATGTGTAAAATGGAAATAATAACAGTACCTATCTTGTGGGGGGTATTACAAGTGTCTAAAGAGACAATGTGTACAAAGCATGGTGCTCAGCACAGAATCCAGGTCCAAGGAATGTGAGGCCCTATTATTACAGAGCTTGTTGATGATAATGCTGCAATTACAATCAATTGTTCTCAAACCAGCTTGTAAATAGATTTCACTTCATGTATCTGCCATAATCCTGTGAGGTAGGAATAGTTATTATTCACAACTAAGGAAATCAGTTCAGAAAGGTCACTTCACTTGTCCAAGATCACACAGCCTTGGGGTAGAAGCAGCAGAAATAGAAGCACAGGTGCATAAGCCCAGACCTGTGTCCTAGCTCTCTTCTCCCTTACACCACTGTATATAGGGGCTTCCCAGCCTATGAGTAGACACTTTCTGTGACAGGGAACTCACCGCCCACTGATACACACTAACTGTCCACCTCCCAGCAGCTCCATCAGCAGGAAGCAGCACATTTACCCTTTATTGAGCTGGGAACTGCTTCCATGTAAGGTGCATCCACTGGTCTGACTCTGCCCTGCGGGGGCCACTAGGAACAAATCTGCTCTCTCTTTCACATAACAGCCCCTGAATTTTTAAAGATCCAATCATGTAACCCCTGCCAAGTCTCCCCTCTCCAAGCCCAAAATCCGTAGGTTCTTTAGCCATTCCTCTTCCAGAACATGATTGTGAATCCCCTTCCCACCTAGGCCTCCTTCTCTGCCTCAGGGCTTGACAAGAGGCATATACTATTGATGACCAGAGAAGCTTTTATCCTGCCCCCAGAGGCTTGTAATACATTTATGCTTTCTCAGGATGACACATACTCCAGGAGTACTAAGAATTGCTGTCAATCTCACTGGCATCGTGAAGGACTCTGGCATTTTACCATATAATCATTTTTTTTTTCTCCCAGGGGGCTGCCTGCTTGAGAAAACTGTCATATTCTCCAGCCAAGGGAAGCCAAAGTGTTCTGAAGCAGATAAGCATAACTCTGCCATGTGGTTCCTTCCAAACATTTTTCTGATGCATCAGCTCGTGGTAAAGAAGCTAAAATAACCTGCAGTCAGAGACACTGGCCTCACCCCAGCTGCTTTGCCCAAGCCTCACTAGCCTTATAGAGGAAGAGAGTATCTTTGACAGGATAGGACAGGTTACACTGACACCCTCCACCCCAAAATTAAAACCTCAGTGACTTAACAATAAAAATCGATTTCTTATTTATGTAAAGTTCACTGTCGATCTGGCAACTCCAAGAAACTGGGGTTTCTTCCTCCTTATATTAGGCTGCTGGGTGTGAGCAGCCAATGGCACAGCAGGCCTGGGAACCAGGCTCCAGGTGCTACACATGGAGAGGCCTAAGGGATTCCAGAAGGACTGGCACTGGGCTTGCCTCCTGGTTCTGGAATGACTCCTCCTCCTCCTCAGCCACCATAAGCAACATGCAGGATGTGCACATGCAAGAACTCGGCAGTTCCAAATACAGCAGAACCTCTGTGCGATGACCACCCAAGGGACTACAACAAACTGTCTGAGGGAAGTTCACGTTCAAGTGGTGACGCATGGATCCAGGCAACTACACACCCAGAAGACACAGCTTCCAGGTCACTGTGTGGCAAGGGAAGAGCCAGCTCTTCATTGCTTCAACCTAGAACTAACATAAATCACTGTTGCTTATAGTCTGTTGGCCGGAACTAATCACAGGGCCCCACCTAAGAACAAGGAGGCTGAGAAATGTGGGTGAGCACACAGATACTCAAGGAGCAGTAAATAGTATGCTGTAGAGATGGCACTGTTTGTAGCTCAAGGTGCTTATGAGGCTCTCACCTGCGCAGATTCTGTGGGATCAGACGGACAGGTCACAATCGACGCTTCCTCCTGTACAGGGAGAGAGAAATGAAGACTGACAGAGAAAAATGCTTCCTAAGAATGATTATCTTAGATTTTTAGAACTCAATTCTAGAGAAATTAGAAATAAAAACACATATACACACAAGTAACAAATGCATGACTATGCTCTACATAATCTCAGTGGCCTTTGACCCTGCACCCATCCCCACAAATATAGGTGAATCACCATGTCACCACGCTCCTTGCAACCCTTGGATGGCTCACAGGACCTGAGAACCAGGGTGTTTGATGGCTGCTGCCACATCTCCCTCTGGTGCTTAATGGGCACCATAGGCAGCTGCAGACAACTCCCTCCCATCTCACTCTGCCACCGTTATCTCACTGAGGCCCTCACCACTTCTTTCCTGGAAAGTGTTCATAGTGTTTTTAGCTGGTCTCCATCCCTCTCTCAGCCACACCACCATCCATTACCTTCTAAGAATCTAACCTGAACGCATCCTTCCTCTGTTTCAAATCCTACCACAACCACAGTTTCAACAGGATGCATCCAATTTGCTTAGATTTGTGTGAAAACACTTTCATAATCTGGTCCCAAAGAGCTTTCGAGTCTCATCACCCAATACCACACTCCTGTGTTCCCTGTGGTCAAGCCATCCCAAATTCACACTCACTCCTCCTAGTGCCATAACACTCTCCAGGGTTCTTTCCAACCTGAACAGCTGGAGAAACTCTACTGACCCTTAGCCTGAAGTGTCCTGTCCTCTTGATGATAGCCCCACACTCCCCAAAAGAGCTAGCTGTCCCCTGCTTTAGGTTCCAGACACCTGCCTCAATTGTACTTCGCTGTTAGAGTGTCCTTCTCTTCCACTCACTGTGTTTCTCACTGACAATGGCCATGACCTGTACATCTCTATATTTCCAATGGATAGAATTATTCCTGGCCCAATATTTAAGTGTCAACAAATGTTGAATAACCACATTACGATTTCTCCATCTCAGCTTATGCCACTAAGAAAGAAGCCACCCCTGCATAGACTACTAGGTTTTTATTCCAAAAGAAACGGGAAATGGAGAAAATAATGACACTGCTCACAGTTTGAGCTGAGGGCTTTGAACAGAGAACATTAAACTCCCCCCAGTTTTCCCAGCATCCTAAAGACCAGAGCCCTAGGAAGATCACTATGACTTTCTGGATCTTTCTAATGTGGCCTCTCTACATTAGATGTTCGTTCAGAAAATCCTATATGAGGATAGGCTGATAATAAATAGCTGTTTGATTAGCTCTGTATTGAGCTATTTCAACGTGTTCCCTCTCCTGAGCAGAGAGATGGCATGTCCCAGAATAAAAAGCATGTATGCAAGCTCTGGTTATTCAGAGGAGAGAGGAGGGGGAAAAAAGACTTAAAAACTCTCCAGAAAGCCTTCAGCACTGTAACTAAATGCTAATGTTTAAAGATATCCCAATATTTCAGGAAGCCATTGGTAGTGCCACACTAAAGCTCATTCTAGTTCTAAAGAGAAATATTTGACTTGGAGGAACAGACCCCATGCTGGCTCCAAGATAAACTTTCCTAGCTCTCTCAGGCCAATTTTAATGCTAAGAGCAGCTCCATCTGAGTAAAAGTTCATTTTTGAGAGCCACGCTGTGAATTATGCTACAGGCTGAGCTGAGCAGTTGGTCTTTTGCTGATGAAGGCAGAAGCCTGAATATGATACAGAAGTGGAGGGGGAGTCAGGGACGTCCAGGGGGGATTATCACAGAAGGTCAGACTAATTAAATCGAGAGAAGTCACCAGAGAGCCCAAGCTCCCACACACACCATCTTCAAATGCTCTGACACATGCAGGGGTTGATAAGAAAAAGAGGGTTGAATTGCCACTTTCATCTGCCTGGAAGGACAACAGTCAACCAAATAAAACTTTTTAGTATTGGTTTAAACCCAGTTGGGGAGGGAAGAATGGAAACTGCTGCCAGCTCCTAATTATACAGTTGAATCAGAGACAGGGAAAGTGAGGAGAGACGAAGTCTAGTTGTCTCTCTGGTTAGGCACTTGAAGTGTGGTTGTTACACACCTACTATGTGCCAGGCATAGCTGGGTGCAACAGATAAAACAAATAAGAGACATTCCCAGCCATCAAGGAGCTCACGATTGAGAAACATTTATGTAATATTAATTATACAACACGATTGCTGCTCTAAGAGAGTTATCTAAACATTGTAAGAAGCATTTGGGGGATGAAGGTAGGGGGACCTCTAACAGAGGCAGTTAGCAGTCCCCCGACCTGTCAGAGCTGGCTTCGAAACTGAGGCCACACATGGACAAGTCCCCAATAGTAAGTAAGAATTCTCAGCTGGGCACACCAGCTCATGTCTTAATCCTAACACTTTGGGGAGGCCGAGGCAGGAGGATGGCTTGAGCTTAGGAGTTTGAGACCAGCCTGAGGAAGATCAAGACCTTGTTTCCACTAATAATAGAAAAATTACCTCGGCATGATGGGGGCACCTGTAGTCCCACCCACCTTGGGAGGGTGAGGCAGGAGGATCACTTGGGCCCAGCAACTGGAGCCTGCAGTGAACTGTGATGATGCATACTGTCTCCTGAGGCTCCATGAGGAGTTTGGGCCGTAGGTACTGGGCTGAGGATCTAGGGCTTGGAGAAGACTGGAAATGCTGCAGAGAGTAGCATGTGAAATAAGAGAGCCCTGAACACCAGCACACAAGGGTGACAGCAGAATCAGAAACCGAGAGGATGGTCTGAAGTTCATGGCAGCCCAAAAGGGCTGGAGCAGAAGGATCAGAATGAGGAGGTACACTAAGAAAGAACAAGAGGGTCTGGAACGGAGGCCAGGAAGTGCAAACTCAGGAGGGCCCCCAGGGGCCTGAGTCATAGCCACTGATGTTTAAAGTGAACACTCACAATTTGGATCTCACAGTCCACAAACAGTTTCCTAAAAAGATATTTAGGGCTCAAATAAGATTGCCAACTTTCTCCTTTGCCAAAGCAAGAACATAAAAAACAAACAAAAAAACCACTAGCATCATTTTATGAAATAATGGTTACCTAGACCCCCAAAATATAGAAAGAACAAATTCTCAGATTAAAGGACATTTATTTAAAGGACATTTACAGCTTCCTGACAATCATACAAATCATACTACATCAGCCATTATTTTACTACACCATAGACTGCTGGACTACTCCAGAAGGCAGGAAGTGCCAAGCCAGGCTGGACATACAGAACCTCCACAGATGACCACACTGACACCTCCTTACACTGATACCTCCTTAACTTGACCTAATTTTCAAGGACCAGACATGCACCACATGTACGTATCAGTATAGTAGGCCTAGTTCCTTATGTTGACCCCTCCATATGTTGACCAGTTTGTCACAGCCCCTTGTGCGGTCAACTTACAGAGGTTCTGCTGTATTTGGAACGACTGAGTTCCTGCATGTGTACATCCTTCATGATGCTTATGGTGGCAGAGGAAGAGCACCGTCCCAGGTCATTCCAGAACCAGGAGACAAGCACTAGTGCCAGCCCTTCCGGAATCCCATAGACCTCCTCCATTCGCAGCCCCTTGAGCCTGGTTCGCAGGTTTACTGTGCCATCGGCTGCTCACACCTAGCAGCCTAATATAAGAAGGAGGAAGAAACCTTTGCTTTGTGCAGGACCATCTTTGCTCCTCTGTCCCACACGTGTTAGAGGTCTCATGAATAGACATTTGTTGGCTTGCTCTAGGCAGATGGGTGTAGTAAATTCATAAAACATGAGCTCAAGACTCAAAAACCTCCTATAACCTTGGATCTGTGCTGTGCTAGGGCTTGAGTTTCAAACCTGGGTGGATGTTTGACATGTCTCCTAGGCACAGGGAGGAGGAAGAAAAATGGCATCCCAGGGCACATGAACATGTTGACAGGTCGTAGGCCTGTAGTCCTTAGTAAATTATGGAATCCTAAAATGTCAGTTATGAAAGAGCTCTTTAGATCACCTAGTCCAAAGCTCACAAAGAGGGGTCATCTCATGCTTCTACACCTGCTGAGTAGGAGCAGTTGCCTGGGGTGCTGGGGAGACATGAGGCTGGGCCTGGGCTTGAAAGGAGAAAAATGCAGGGATGGAGTTTGTTATATCTGCCACAGATTCTGGAAAAAGAAAGGCAGCATCCATCAGGACATGGGCAAGCTCCCTTGTTACAATTAGGGAAACCAAGACAGCAGAGTGACTCCCCCACCCCACCCAGCTCCTCAGGAAGAGATTGCAAACCCACCCCCAGTGTCACCTCCTGTCCATCTTACCCTGTTATCTGGATGGATTTCACTCTCCTCTGGACTCCTATTGTCTCATCAGTTACCCACCCAAATCCTGTTTAACCTCTTCTAGCAATTCTCCCTTTCTTTCCTCCCAGGACTTTCTCTCTCCTTCTCTAACAGACTTAAAATGCGGAGTCTACAGTGTTCTCCCTGTTCTCTAAGGCCTTCACAGGGAGTTCTGTTTCAGGGACATCCAGCCTCCCCCACTGGAGACACTCTCTGATTAGCAGGCTTTTTGGTGACACATTCATCTCTTTAACGTGGGCCTGTGCCTTCACCCAGATTGGTACATTCTGGTTTTACTGCGATCTCTTTACCTTTTACGACACCTCACTTGACCTACTAGCACGTGAGTTGCAAGTATTCCTATACACTAGTCCCCCCCTTACCTGCAGGGACACGTTCCAAGAGCCCCTGTGGATGCCCAAAACCATGGAGAGCACAGAATTTTATACTCTGCTTTCTCCCATACATCTGTCCCTATGATAAAGTTTAATTTAGAAAGGAGGCACAGTAAGAAATTAACAACAATAACTAATGACAAAATAGAACAAGTATAACAATACTCAGAAAGGCATCAATTTAAACTTAAGAATTGTTTGTTTCTGGAGTTTTCCATATAATATTTATTTATTTAGTTTGTTTGTTTGCAGTTTTTGGCCAGGGCTAGGTTTGAACCCACCACCTCCAGTATATGGGGCCGGCACCCTACTCCTTTGAGCCGCAGGTGCCACCCTGCATATAATATTTCAGACCACAAATGACTGTGGGTAACTGAAACCACAGAAAGCAAAACCCCAGATAAGAGGGGACTACTGTATTTATCATCAATAAAGTCCTTTAGAGAAGCAGCTGGGTTTGGGTATATACAGGGTGCTTACATCAAGTACAAAATAAATATTTGTGAAGTGAGAAAATGAGAGGATGTAATTTAGTCTCATGTTACCCTTTTGTACGCTGGGGCTTGAAACACAAAGTGCAATTTTTTAAATCTAACAGATAAATGCATTCCACCACCTCTCTGCTATAAAACACAACTGCCACCCACACTGTTGAAGTTTGCACACCGTTTTTCCAAGCCATCCCCATGTCTGCCCCACAATCCTTCCCTTTGCTTGGTGCAAATTTTATTTTAGCAGCAGAACACTTTTCACTTGGATCAAGTGAAATCTTTCACCAAACCTCAGCAGCAGAACTCTTGGATCAAGTGAAATCTTTCACCAAACCCCAAAGACAAAGCAGGGAAGATCTGAAGAGCCAAGAGGCTCCAGGGAAGTGAGGGTGTCCTTATACTCTGCCTTACTCCTTTCAGCAGCCCCCCACCCAACCCCTCTGTGCCCCCAAATCCCTGAAGTACACAGATCTCACACGAGCCTCTCTCTTGCTTTCCCTCCATCATCTTTTTCTCCACCTGAACCCACACTCAGCTGCCAGCCCAATATTAACATGGGCTAATCCTAACACCCCTTTCAACCTGTCACTCCTTAGTGCCATCAAGTCCAAATCCTGCCTGCTAGCTCCAAGACACAGAGGAATGGTATCATGCATCCACCCAGTGGCTCACTTGCCGCCCCCCCCCCCGCCCCCAGCCACGTCATTTTGGCCTTAGTGGGGTGTCTCGGGCACTTCCCTCTCCTGCTCTGCTGCCTTTACACACAGGGTGCCCTGGTCCTGGGATGGGCAACCACAGTTTCCTCCTCACCCCTCACAGGCTCTTCTTGAAACCTCCACCCCCTGATTCTCCACCTCTGTATTCCATTTCCTGCCACCACCCTCCACACATGCCCCAATTGAGAGAGTCACCCTAAATCCTCACTTTGCACATCCAGTGACTCACCAGTCCTGGTGTTTGATCTCCTACCTCTTTCACGTCCTGATGGGTCTCCCCACCTGGCCAACATACCTTGTGGGAGCTGCTGGGTTGACCATCCACAATGCCGCCCCTGCAAGCCCTCCCCCCCTTGTTGAAAACCTTTCCACAGCCTCCACTGGCTATGCCCTAAGGTCCATACTCCTCAGCTGGGCATAAAAGGCTATCCGTGCTCTGGCCCCCACCCACCTTTCCAACTTTATCTCCTACCACTCCCCTAGGCTCAGCGAGCTATTCTGCCAGCCCATACCACCATCTCACCCCCTGGGGTCATTTCTCTGTCACCTGGAGCAGGCTGACATTCCACTCACATGCAGGGGTACACGGAATCAATGGTTCAGCAGCTACTGGCCCAAAGCCTCCTACTGCCCCAGCCCCTTCCCCCCCCCACCTCTAGAAATTATAGGATAAATTATAGGCACCGGCCCAGCAAGTGGACACATTATTAAATACCCTAGTTCTTGCCCCTGCCCAGCTCTGTCCCCCACCAAGGACTGTCCTCCCCTGCTGGACATCTCTGTCCCCCACCCCAGGGAGAGGCAGGGATTCCTCCAGCCTCACTCAATCACTTTCTTCTTCGTGTCCCCATGGAACTTCCCTTATGCTTCTCTTATATAACTTGTCCTGATATATTATGATGTCTTACTTCCCTCTGTCCCCACCACCACTCAACCAAGAGCCACTTGGGCACAGGAGGCACAACCCATTCACATACCAGATGCTCAGTAAGTGCCTAGTGAGCTAGACCTTCTTAGCAACTTGGAGCTGTTCTATTTCTCCCTTGAAGCTGAGTCCTCTCACAGCCACAGTCCCAGCCTCCTTCACATCCAGCACCTCCACAGGCCAGACAAGGAATAGGTACCCAATAGAACTAGTTCTAAGACTAATAGCACGTGTCTCCTCCCCACAACAGGAGGCCTTAACAGCCCCTCTTAGCTGGAATAAAGGGATCCAGCTGGGGCTAAGTAAACCAGGAAATAGCAGCCAAAATCAGCTAAGCACACTCATCCATGCTGCTGGCAAGAACCACTCTGCCTTGGAAAGGAGGAGCACTTCTCTAGTCCCAGCCCCCACCCCTAGAAGCTCTTCTTCCTGCCCCAAGATCCCAAATAAGGCAGCCCAAAGCCCAGGCTAGAGAAAGATAAAGGAGCGGATCAACCCACGCTCGCTGGGTTTCAGCTGCGTGGTGCTGTGTGTTTTTTTAAAGGCGAGAGAAAACAGAATCAAAGAATGTCTTTTCCCTTTCAGTGACAAGCACAAGCAAAATCACCCAGGCGGTCTTACCTTCTGCAGATTTCTCCTAACAGGCCTCAGAAGGCAGGAGGCAGTGGGGGGTGGTTCATCTGCCTCCCATTGAGACCAGGAACAGCTACATCTCTCTGTCACCAGTCTCCTTCCTGGGTACACTGGGGAGGGAGGAAAGGAAGAGGGAAGAAAGGGGAAGGAAGGAAAAGGAAGAAGGGAGAGAGAAAGGACACAGTATCCACAGCTACTTCGGGCTGGCACTCTGCCAAGTGCTTTGCATGTGTCCTCTCCCTGAACCATAAAAACAGTCCTCTGAGCTTGGTGTCAGCCCTCTGAGCTTGGTGTCAGCCCTCTGAGCTTGGTGTCAGTCCTCTTTTCAAGCAGAGGGAACTGAGGCCTGGGGCTGTTCCTTGATTTGCCCAAGGGCAGAGGGCTAGCAAGTGGCAAAACTGATTACAAACCAAGGTGTCTGAAGGCAATTCCAAGATGCTCTCTGGGGCACTGCTTCCCTCCTCCCCTTCCTGTGGGCTTCCCCAAATCTCCAGCAGGACCAAGCTGTGCTTGACATCCCGTCACTCTCCTGCTTTCTGCTTGGTGAAGCAAGTCCACACCCATGTGACTTCCCACCATGGGGGAATTTACTCAACACCCACATGCATGCATGTGCTTGTACAAGGTCAGACAGAGCTTAAAATGAGTAGCGGGTGAGGGTGGCACTGTCTGCACGATCCCAAGGCAGGTGGGCTAGCACCATCCCTCATTTGTGTGTCTATTCAAAATGTCACCTGTGATAACCATGCCTTCCTTGAATCTCTGTCTGGTGTTGGTCCCCATCCAGACTCCATCACCTTCTATCGTGACACAAAGGGTCTCACTATGTTGCCCAGGCTGGCCTTGAACTCCTGCCTTAAGCCAACCTTATCACTCAGCCTACCAAGTAGCTGGGACTACAAGTACAAGCCACCATACCCAGTTATGATACACTTATTTTTTTCCTTAGCTCTTGCTAAAGTCCAAAATTACTCTTACAGGTATTTCCTTGTCTAAGGTCTGTCTGTCCCACTAGAACGTAAAGTCCAGCTACACCTAGAGTGAAGCAGGCTGCTGGCAAGAACCACTCTGCCTTGGAAAGGAGGAGCACTTCCCTAGTCCCCAGGCCTACCTGAACACCTCTGCCACACATGTGGCCCCATCAAGTTAACTGATCTGAGATGTATGTAATGTATTTACCTGATATGAAGCTGGATGTAAAGTCTCAACTCTGCCAGAGTCTACCTCTGAGAGATTCCTCCAAAAGCTGAAAGCAATGGCCTGGATACTAAAGAACAACTGCAAAACAGACCCAGGCACCTCCCTAAGAAGCTTCCCATCAAGGGCTCATCAAAGCCCACCCTTTCTAGCAGATGGAAGGAAGCACTCCTCCCATTTTCCAATGAACTGGTCGTTTTCAGTCATAGGTTTCTGCCCTTAAGTTTAGAGCAGTGTTTGAAAGTGCAACTCCAGGAGTACTTGCCAAAAATGCAGATTCCAGGGTTCCAAGCTTTTGATCCTGATTATTTCGTGCCCTAGAAATTTTTCCTTCTTTGCTGGACTCCTGCAGAAAGAGAAATCAGAGAAGTTGATCAATCCCTGCTTTGTTGAGAGGAAGAGCCTCCTACAAACAGGTCAACCCTTATCACTTTGGAACAAGTCATTGGGCTTGGTAACTTAGAGCTTGTTCATAAAAATAACTTCTGGTCCACCATCACTTGAAAAAACCCTGCACAGATATTTTTTTGAGGAACTGGACAGTCACTCACGTCTACCAAGAAGACATTACCACACAGCAATAGGCTCCCACCTACCCACTGTCATCTAGGCAACTTGCTTTTTCTGTGCATTTTCAATATTTCCTTCTCAACCAGAGCTCCAAAATCCACATGTGTGCAGAGCTACACAGTTACACTCAGTGGAGAAATCATATCAGACCAGTAGCCATTGCCCCTGTCACTTATCTCAGGGGAACACATAGAATGAATCCCTTGAAATACCATTGGAAAGACTTCACCCAGTCCCTGTTCCCTTCCAAAAGCCAAAACCCCTGGTTTGGAGGAAAAGAATCCCCAGACAAGGTCTCTTCAGCTCTGCATACACAACCCAAAGCCTGCCTTCTGTTTCTCTGCTTCACATACTTATTTCTCTTCAAGTGAGGAAGCTGGACTTACAACCTCAGTACAGAACCATCCCAGCACTGTTATGCTTGAGGTACCATGAAATTCACAATAGATCCAGAAGCCATGATCGCGCCTACCAAAATCCCAAACCTAAGAGGAAGCAAAAGACTAAACCCCTGAGATATCCCAAAATTGATCACTGGTGTTGAAATTTCATGGCCCAGACCAACAGCATGAAAATTGCCCATCGATAAGTACAGCTTGGAGTCCCAAAAGCCCGTGTGCAGAAGAGACTGCCGGCTCTGGGCCTTCTCCCACCATGAAGCATCTCCTTTCCCAGGTGGCTCCCATGGCTCAGGATGTGGTCCACTCACCCAGTTGAGCATTTTCACCAAGAATACAAATCCTGGCCTGGCCTTCTACCCTCAATCCCTCACCCTCACAATTTAATTCATCAAATTTTGGTTATGGATGGCAAGTCTACTTTGACGTTAATTTTGGATGAACTACTTCCTTTCTACTTCAAAGTGGAAAACAACTAGAGAACCATCTAGTTAGAGGAAACAGTGCCTAGAAGTATTAGTCACCTTAAGTGTTAGTCAATGTGACGGGGCACCATGGCTCACTCCTGTAATCCCAATAGTTTGGGAGGCTGAGGTGCATGGCTTGCTTAAGGCCAGGAGTTTGAGACCAGCCTGAGCAAGAATGAGACCCCATTTCTTTTTTTTTTTTTTTTTTTTGAGATGGAGC
>NW_003852472.1:5393411-5411888 GCF_000181295.1 Otolemur garnettii
CCGAGCCAAGACCCCATTTCTACAAAAAAATGAAAAGAAAAATCATCCAGTCATGGTGGCAGGCACCTGTAATCTGAGCTACACAAGAGGCTGAGGCAGGAGTATCCCTTGAGCCGAGAAGTTTGAAGTTGCCATGAGCTAGAATGACACCACTGCACTCTAGCCTAGGTGACAGAAACCCTGGCTCAAGAAAAAAAAAGTTAGTCAATTAGAGGTACCCCCATTTCTTATATAAAATACAGCCAACCCCCTTATCCAAGACCTCCTAGTGGATGCCTAAAACTGCAGGTGGTACCGAATGCTATAGATGCTATATTTTTTCCTTGAAGGCATGGGTGGGTCGTGGATATTCTGGACAAAGGGATAATTCATATCCCAGGTGGTACAGCGTGGAACCGTGTGAGATTTCATCATGCTGTTCAGAATAGCACATGATTTAAAACTTACAAATTCTTTATTTCTGAAATTTTCTGCTTAATATTTTTTGGACTATGGTTGATCATGGGTAACTGAAATTGAAGAAGGTGAAACCAGGGATAAGGCAAGACTATGGTGTGCAAAATTAAGCACGTTATACCAAGACAGTTCTTTTTTTTTTCCAGTCCCTCGAGGATTTGGGGGCCCCGAAGAACTGTGCTGGATTTCAAACCTGCATTTCTTTCCCCAACCACGTGGGCTGTTTGCCAGCCACAGCAGCAGCTCACAGTGGGCACGTCTACTCCTCCGTTTCTGCCTTTCCAGACAACAACGCTGGCCTCACACGCCCGCTCCCCACTAAACAACGCCTTCTCGAATGCAACTTGACAACCCAATTCAGTTCAATGCACTGGCATTATACTTCCATTCAGCAAATTTATACCTCTCAATCTGCAATTAAGAAGGAAATATGGTCCATGTGCCCCCTACGTGTTTCAGCAGGAAGACAAATGTTTATAGCTGACTTAAAAGGAAAACTCACAGCAAGCCAGGATTCAAAATTTAGATCACAGGTAAAGAATTTGCCCTTCTCAAAGTGGTTTCTACTCTGGTCTTCTCACTGCCCTTCATGTCAGACCTTCCCAGACATCCACCTTGTATACCAAGAAGAAAATCAAGGAGCCAGAAATAATCAATTGGCCTGAATTAATTGCAACTGTGGACCCTAATCTCAAGACACTACCCATCACGATGTGTCCTTAGCATCCCTGCACTTATCCAGAGCCTCATCTCCATCAACAGCTCTTCTCTTAGCCAGGCATGGTGGCTCATGCCTATAATCCTAGCTGTGGGAGGATACAGCAGGTGGATTGCTTGAGCTCAGGTGTTCAAGACCAGCCTGAGCAAGAGTGAGACCCTGTCTCTACAAAAAATAGACAAACTAGCCAGGCGTTATGGCAGACGCCCATAGTCCCAGCTCTCAGGATGCTGAGGCAAGAGGATTCCTTGAACCCAGGAGTGTGAGGTTGCTGTGAGCTAGGACAGCAAAGCACTCTAGCCTGGAGCAAAGGAGTGAGACTGTGTCTCAAAAAAAAAAAAAAAAAAAGAAAAGAAAATAGCTCTTCTGTTTGTGGTTTTGTGAACTCTACTGCCAAAGGCTGTCACTGTTGGCAGATGTGAACAAAAACAACGTTGGCTGGTGTTTCTCTAAGCTAACCAAGCTGCTGTTCCCCGTGCCTATGAGAAGAGCCTGAATGACACCGCCACTGGCCAGCAGTCAGGCGTCAGACCTCCCCTTCCCTCATCCTCCTACTGGGTCATGTTTCAAGTGTGTTTGGTTACTGTGGCATGTTGCCAGTGAATGTTAAATATTCAGCAATCTTTGGGCTCCTTAGTGCTTTTGTGTAAATAGGTTGGCTTTGAGAAAAGAACAAGCTGATCTGAACGAGAGGGAGCCACACAGCAAGCGAACAGAGTCAACAGTTCAAGTGAAGTTGAAAAGGAAGAAGGCTGCCTATTCATCAGGACGCACACACCACCGCACAACGCAGCCAGGGGAGGCACGGGGGCGAATCTTGATGGAAGACAGGGTGGGACTGGAGGGCACTAAGACTATGAATCGCCAGGAAATGAATCCCACAAGGCCTTGAGCAAACGGGAGCCTCTCTAGGTTTTTGGTGTCTCCTAAAATGGAGAGATTTGGACCAACCTGATAGGGCTGTGTACGAAGATTAAATGAAATGAGGCATGTGCTTGGCTCAATAAATGTGAGCTCTAATTAGTAACCAAAACACACCGCTAAATGGAGACCTGAAAGTTATCCAAAGTAAGCCTTCATCTGCAGATATTTAAAATCTGGGAGTTCAAAAAAAGGATGCATGTGCATATGTTTCCCATAGACACACACACGCACTCTTAGCCTGTATTCTTTAGAATAAACAATGATAACCAAATAATAGTAACAGTGGCTACTACACGCTCAGCACTATTCTAGGCACTTTACACTCTTTTCAACCTCAGAACAAGCCTTTCATGAGGGATCACTAGGGTCCCATTTATCAGATGGGAAATTTGAGACTCAGAAGGGAGAAGTTATTTACCTCCGATTACACTACAGTTAGGGGCAAATCCCAGGGACTGACTTCAGGGCTGCCTGACATTCATAAGCAGATTCTTATCCACACTGCACAGCCTCTGTCTTAGGGAGAGAAAGCTGCTAAGTGTAAGCTGGAAATGTCCATCCAGCATGGACCTCCTGTTTCCCAGATGCTGAATATGTGAAAAAAAAAAAAAACTGCTAAAGTAAGCTTCGGCTCAGAGAGAGGTGCGTTCCTCCTCATTTTGAGCTGCCAATCTGTGCTGACAACAAGCATGTTCCGACAGAACTACCCAAATCCCCAAATCCCTCTCCCACCCAGTGAGCTCCCTTCTCCCATGTAACAGCCCCAACAAACTGCGGAGGGCCCCCCTAATCTAGGGGTGTGACCTCTTTCTAGTACAGAGAGACACCAAATGTACTGCAGGGACATGGGACACTCTCAAAGCACAGCCACACGCCAGGCCTAATTAGCTTATTTTTACCTATGCTGCTCCTCCCAGCAGTGTCCAATCCCTGCAGCCAAAAGGCTAAGAACCCGGCTGCCAGCATCTCTACAGAGGCTTCTCAGAGCCTGTTCATAATTAATTTTATAAAGGGCCTTGGCTTCCCACCTTCATTCCATGTGCCTGATTCAGGGGAGGTCATGACAGGAATCGTTGCCAAACTCTATCCAACAGAAGAAGGGCTCACTGGTGTGCACATGTGTGCACATGTGCGTGTGTGTGAGAGAGAGAGAGAGAAAGAAACACTCCCCAACACATAAAGAAGCTAACAAAATGAGGCTCTCATGGTTTTCAGACCCTAAACTGGCCTGAAATGGTACCCTGTTGGTATTTTATTTTTGTTTTTTTGGCAAGGTCTTTATTGCCCAGGCTAAAGTGTAAGGTCATCATTGTAGCTCACCCCAGCTGCAAACTCCTGGGCTTAAGTGATCCTCCTGCCTCAGCCTCCCGAGTAGCTGGGACTACAGACACATGTCACTGTGCCCAGCTACTTTTTTTATGCTGTATGTATTTTACCACAGTTACACTGTGTTGCTCTTGCTTGTCATAAACTCCTGGCCTCGAAAGATCCTCCCATCTCAGCCTCCCAAAGTGCTAGTATTACAGGTGTGAGCCTCCATGCCCAGCCAGTACTTTTTCCATTCAGTGACTTATTTAACTAATTGGGGGCTTTCCGTGGGAGTGCCAGACACTACCCTGGGCACTGGTGATATAAAAATGACTCAGACTCATGATCTCTGTCCTCAAGGAATTCACGATCAAATGGAGAATCTCCACATGTAAATGACAGACAATACAGGTCATTCATACCATGAGAGGCCTTAGTACAAGCTACACATGAGCACCAAGAGGACATATCTCACTCATTCTTAGGAGATCCATGAAGACTTCCTTGAAGTCATCAAAAACCCAGAACCTAGCATGAAGTTGAGCACAGTGGATCAAATAAAATGTCTTTTATGTTGACAAAAACTGTCTTTTGCGTTGATTCCTTAAAGACCAAGTAAGAATTGACTAGACCAAAAGGGAAGGACTATTTCAGTATCAGCTAGAAATCCTTTTGCTTATACCAAGTAGCTAGCCATGGATTTATTTTTCTTCCATAAGAAGTCCAGAGATAGATGGTAGTTAGTATTGCCCCAGCATCTCAAGGATGTGAGTAATAACTGCTCAGTTATTCTTTTGATCTTCCCCTCATGGATACAGCATAAATCCCACAGCTTCAGACATCATCTCTGCCTCTGAAGCCCAAAAAGTGTGTGAGCCATGGTATCAATGTTGGCTTCTCTTTGAAAAGCAAAGCTTTCCCTCCAAAGTGCCCCAGTGGGTTTCTGCTCACTTATACTTGGCCAGACCTTGGCTACCCTAGCTGCAAGAGAACTTAAGAAAGTAGAATTTTGCTTTGGGGACCCACAGTGAAGGCCACCATGGAGGAGGAAAATTGGGATGACGGGCTTTGGCTGAGCCAAGCAGGAGAGTAAGCCATCATACTCCTGTATCTGTTTTTCTTCAACACTTCTTTCTTTCATTTCCTATGCATTCCGTCGACTAACAGTTATTACTTGTTGCCTTTGTGTTAAGGCCTATGGGAGCCATCCAGCCTTGAAATACACATACATCACGACAGTGTCTTGCGTTGAGGACAGAGATGAGGATGGGTGAAGAACGGCTGGAGGAGCTTTTCGGGAGAAGTCCTTTGCACCTCTTTGTGAGCCCTTCCGACCTATTGTCCTCTTCCTACAATTACTCCAGTTTTATCTATTCTTTCTTTTCAACTTTTTAAAAAATGTAATTGTGGTAAAATACACATAGCATAAAAGTTACCATCTTAACCATTTTCAAGTGTACAATTCAGTAGTGTTAAGAACATCTACATTGTTGTGCAACCAAGCTCCAGAATTCTTTTTTTCTTCTTACAAAACTGAACCTCTAGACCATTAAACAGCTCCCCATTATCTCCCCCCCAGACCCTAGCAAGCACCATTCTACTTTCTTTTTCTATGAATCTGACTCCTCCATCTCATATAAGTGGACTCATGCAGTATTTGTGGGTAACTGGCTTATTTCAATTACCATAACATCCCCAAGGTTCATTTATGTTGGAACATGTGTCAGAATTTCCTTCTGTTTTAAGACTGAATAATATTCCACTGTACAAATATGCCTCATTTTATTCATCCATTTCTCCATTGATCCCATCTATGGACAGCAAGTGCTATCTGTTTCTTTTTTTTTTTTTTCTAACAGAGTCTCATTTTGTTGCCCTCAGTGGAGTGCCATAGCATTATAGCTCACAGCAACCTAAATTCTTGGGCTTAAGCGATCCTCTTGCCTCAGCCTCCCAAGTAGCTGAAACCACAGGTGGCCACCACGATGCCTGGCTATTTTTAGAGATGGGGATCTCACTCTTGCTCAGGCTGGTCTCAAACTCCTAAACTCAGGCAATCCATCCTCCTTGGCCTCCCAAAGTGCTAGGATTACAGGCGTGAGCCCCGCACCCAGCTGCCCTGTTTCTTAATGCCCCAGCAAAAATGCTTTCTCTGTGAATAACCTAGTGCTCAGTAACCTTCTTAGCATAGTCACTGTCTCTATGAGAAGTAAATAAATATATTTTGGTCTAAGCCACTACCATTCTGCATTTCCTATTAGTCAAAGCTAAACCTAATCTTTATTAATTATACCTAATTTTTCAAATAGACACACTTCCAGGGGCTGATAATGGGTGACATGGATATTAGTTTGCTGCCATAGCAAATGCCACAGACTCAGTGGGCTAAACAACAGAAATGTAGTTTCTCACAGTTCTGGAGGCCCTAAGGCCAAGATCAAGGTGTCATTGGCAGGACTGCTATGTCCTGAGGCCTGTGTCCTTGGCTGCCTTCTCACTGTGTCCTCACAAGGCCTTTTCTCTGAGGGCAAGCACCCCTGGTGTCCCTGTGTCCAAGTTGCCTCCTCTTACAAGGACTCTAGTCAGATTGGACTAGAGCCCACCCTAATGGCCCTGGCTTAACTTAATCACCTCTTAAAGGCCCCATCTCTAAATACAGCCACATCCTGAGGTACTAGGGATTAGGATAACAACATGTGAATTCAGAGAAGAGACACAATTCAGTCCATAACAGTATATAACTGTGTGGTCACACCAGTTGGTAAAATATTCCCATGATCATCAGTAAATAGAAGCCACCTTCTACCCCGAGACTTGCCCCCTCCCCTATATCCCCAGAATCCTCCATCATCCTGCAGTCAAAAGGTTAATGCTGGATTAGCTGGTAAATATTTTTAATACCCCACTGCTTCTATCATAAAATCGCTAGAATTAATTGAGACAATGCCTATAAAGTACTTAATATAATGCCTTGAGCCTAATAAATAATAAATATTTGCTCTTATTAAATTATAATTATTGGCCTGGCATGGTGGCTCATACCTGTAACCCCCTGGTGCTTTGGCAAGCTGAGGCAGGAGGATCACATGAGGCCATGGGTTCTAGGCTGCAGTGAACTGTGATCACATCACTACACTCTAGCCTGGGCAACAGAGAAGAGAATTTGTCTCAAAAAACAAATTAGTTATTATAAGACATTTAGGAACCATGTACTATAAACCACTTAGAAGGAACTTGATAGCACTTTTTGGAAAAACATTTTTTCCAAACACTGTTTAAATCAGTTCAACTTAAATCAAGGACCCAAGCCACTTTAGGGAATTTGTTTCTAGTAAGAAACATTTGCGTCATCTAGACCAAGGAAGAGATTTGCCGGAAGCTTGCAGAGACTGCTAGCTGGTGAGTATTCTGACCGGAGGTGGGGAAGGTGGTAGTGAGGAGGGCATGACGCAAAGGCTCCTGGGTGAGGTTAATTTCTTTCTCTGAAGCTTTCAGTTCTAGTGAGCATTGTCTATACATAGGGTAAAAAACATGAAAAATTAAGAATTGATTTAGGACTCACCTGTTTGGCTTTAGCTTTAGAAATAGTAATAGTTGGTGGTTTGGGTTTTTTGCTTTTGTGTGTGTGTGTGTGTGTGTTTTTTTTTTTAAGTGAGAAAGTCTTCTCGCTCCCCTGGGGGGCGGGGCCTAGTTGTGTGGCATTTAACTACATTCATCAGCTGTTCTAATCCGCCTGGCTTGTTTGCCCAACTCATGCCAAAACTGTCAGCTTGGCTTGGTGTCCCGCCTCTCACTTGGCCGGTGATTTTGATGTCCACCCTCGCCCCCCCCCTCAGAACTGAATGTCCAAAGACAGACAGACCTTGGATTCAAATTTGCATCTGCCCAGACTCACCTTTGCTGAAATTGACTTCCAGGCCAGGCCTCTCCCACTCTCCCTCTGTGCTGCTTATTTTAAATTTTAAAATTCCCCCAGGAGATTAGTCAAATCAATAGGAGCCTGTCAAATCAACAGGTGCCTGTTACAGAAATGAGCCAGAGGGTTTGGTCAGGTCTTACCAACAAAAATGCTAGATACCCAGGCACCTGCAAAGGTGCCAGTGTGGCATTAGTGTGATAGCAACCGGGGAGCCTTCGGCCTGAGCAGTCCAGATCAGCCCCACACAGAAATGGGGCTTGGTGTGATGGCTGACAAAAGAACCCGGAGCCTGCAGTGATCTGATAAGGAGCAGGGGCACAGAAGAATCTAAAACACAGCACAGGCATTAGCAGAAGGTTATGGCAAGGGGGGTTCCCTTCTCTGTGCGCTGATCTGAGGTGGAAGGCAGGAGAAAGGACAATTGGATATAGTAATCATCATGAAGGGGACTGATCCTGACCTGTGCTGGGCGACAGAGGGAAGAGACATCGCTGGGAGTCCACAGAGGGGAAGTTACAGGAGGGACAAGGACCTGGTTGCCTGGATGGGGTGGAGAAGGCAGCAGAGTCAGAGTCTCTTTCCCTTAAGAAACAAAGAGACTGCTGGAACTGGAATCGGGGCTCTCAGAAAACAACTGAATGCAAAAAGCCAAACCCTGACATTCCAGAAAAGGAATGAGAGAAGTTTTCTCAACTCAGAGTAATGTGAAAATGGTCTGCTGTTTAAGTATAGAGCAGCACATTTAGCCCAATCCCCACATATAACAACAGCCCACCAGGTAATAGAAGGAAAAGGGGTAACATGGCCAAATGTGCCTTAAAGTCAGTGGGGAGCTGGAGCCAGCTCTTACCAGGAACTTTGCACAGCCATTGTCAAAAGTTAAGTTACATAAACTTAAAACTAAACAAGCTATATTAAAAATAAAGGTGATGAATATTAAAACTCATTGCTCCCTAATAATTTTACGATTACTACAATAGATGCTCTTGAGTTTATTGATGGCTGCTGCATCTGTCTCGTATAAACACTATCGAATGGTGTGGTACTATACATCTCCTCCCATCTCCATGTTCAATGATACAATGAGACATGGTGAGATTAGTTACACCACAGAAATTGGCAAAAGCTTCCTGTCAGCTCTTCCAGGTCAGGGCTCTGTGAAGCAGCATCCTGCCTGGGGAAATCTCTGGGAAAGTCTGGGTGTTCCTCAGTCAGTGAGGACCTGCACCTTTGCAGAGCCCTCCTTCCCTAAGGCAATGCTCAGTCCTTATAAGCTTCTCCCTCCACCATCTGCCTTGCAGCCTTTGGCTTCCCAGGTACCATGCTTATGAGGGAAACAGAACCTTTAAGTGGCCTGCATGAAAGCCTTTGATGTCTTCTGGACTTCAAATCCTTTCCAAGTCTCTTCTTTGTCATTTCTAGAGGCTTCCTCGGGGCATTGCCTGCTGCTAACCAGGCTCCTTCAAAGATATAAGCCCCTGGGTTAAACTCAGTTCCCAGGGGTGTGTTGCAGAGCCTGCCAAGAAAAGGGCAGGATGCTCCCCTACTCTAGCCCTGCACCTCAGCAGTTGGTACCAAGTGGTTTCCCCCAAGAAATCTGGTTATATGTAGTTAGTGGACAAAGGATGTCACCAAAGGACAGCTTAATGGGCCTTTTGAAAAGTTGGATGATGCTGAAATCCAAGCCCCTCTCTCTAAACCCCACCACCCACCTTCACTTGGGGGCCCCTTACCTTTCACTCCAGCTCTGTAACAGCAACTTCACTCAATTCCCTGCCTCTGGTTTAGTGCTCCTCTGTCCACCCCACCTGCTTCCCACATGACAGGCACCAATCTTTCCTAAATGTGAGCATGATCCTTGGAGGCCACAGCCACATCCTCCCTGAGCCCTCCTCCTCTCCCCCCCCCCCTCCATTCAGCCTGAGCACTGGCAGAAGAGCAGCCTGCAGATAGATCCATTGCTGCGTAGGAGTAAAACTCAGGATTTCCATGTTGGAGGTTGTTTCTGCTCACATTCCAGGACTGGTACACAGGCCCTCCAGACCTGGTCTCTGACCCTCTCTGGCCTGACCTCTCTCACCAGCCTCCCCTGCTCCCCCATTTCTTTCCTAAAGCACCACCCCCTGGCTCCCCCAGCCCTTCTCACCAGTGGATTACTCTCTTTACAATCCTCTGCCCTCTCCGCATTCCTGCCTTGGCCTTCTGGCTGGTCTTCAAGGCTTAGCTCAGAGGTTATCATCCCTAAGGCAGGGTTGAGTGCCTCTTTTATGGGGGCCCCAGCATGCTAGGCTTACTGCCATTAGATTACTTATCACCTGGAATTAGTCTCTCTTGCTACAGCTGCCAAGCCCTGTGCCCACCAGTGGAAACTGTGTCTTTCTCATGGAGGTACCTTATTCCCAGCATTTAGCTTGGCTGTGCACAGTGTGAGCCCACAGTAAATGCTTGAATGGATAGATGATGACATCAGAGACTTGTTGTTCTGGCACTTATAAGTGTGTCATCTCAGGGGAGAAAAAGTCAGTGGTTTAAGTACACAAGCTCTGAAGGGACTTGGATGCATATTCTAGCTAAGCAAGCCACACTCTGTGGCCTCAGGGCATCACTCATGTGAGTGCTTATAAGAATCTCTGCGCATTAACTCATACAATCCTTACAAGCATTCTATAAGGAACATACTGCTGAGGTTATTACTACTTCTTTAAAAAAAAAAAAAACAGAAGAGTAAACAAGACAGACAATAAATAATTTAATAAACGGGAAAGTCAGGATTGGAAGCCTCACACTTAACCACTCAGCCTTACTGTGTATCAGTAACTTAGCCCAAAGTCAGACACATTGTAAGTATAGTACTCAAGAAATGTGAGCCTCTCCCACACAACAACTGGGGACCTTCAGGACTCAAGTCAATTTCTTGTATCTAGAACACCCACTCTGATCCATCTTTTGCTATAAACCAGCACAGAATCGTCTGTCTTCTATCCCTGGTGTCCTTTGGACCCAAGCACCAACATCACTGGAGGATCAAAATGGGTTGTCATCAAAATGACCAAAAATCATAAACACAGGGCAAGGCAAACCTCAGATCTCAGAACTCTGTTTCCCTATCTACACAACAGTGAAAATAAAGGAATTAAAGACCTCAGGTGTTGTTCTTAAGTTTAACCAAGATAAGAATTGTTAAAGTGGTTTGTAAACACTGGAGGTCCATAAAACGTACTAGCTCACAGGGAAAGGCCGAGGGGGTAGAATGATTTCTGGTGGGCTGAAGTGATTGGGAGGGTCATTCAAACAGGAGGCCTCTCAGATCCCTCCCCTTCTTCCTTCTGTCATTCAGCCTGAGCATTGGCAGAAGGGCAGCCTACAGGTCCATTGCTACCTATGAATGAAACTCAGGATTTCTGTGTTAGGGGGGCATGCTTTCTGAAAGCTGATCTGCCATATGACTACAGTTGATCCCCCAAATTCATAAGTTCCGTTCATTTAACCAACCACAAATCAAAAGTATTTGGAAAAAACAGTTCTGCAAAGTTCTGTAACAGAAGTAAAGATCAGAAAGGGGGCAAAATGTATTGTTATACCTTTAAAGCCTCCTATCCTTTGGGAGAATTAAAACCTCTATTTCTACCTGGCTCAAAAGAATTGTCCAGAGGTCACTAGATCACCTTGATCAAGGGAAAAAAAAAAAAAAAAGATCGACCAAAACCACCACCAATAGCCCAGGATATGTGACACTAATCACATAAACTCAAGTTTATCACATAAACTCAACCTCTGAAAACCCCTCCCCCTTTAAAAAACCCTGCTTTTTTTTTCTTTTTGTAATTTTTGGCTAGGGCTGGGTTTGAACCCACCACCTCTGGCATCGGGGCCAGTGCCCCACTCCTTTGAGCCACAGGCGCCGGCCCCCAAACCCTGTATTTTTGCTTAAAGGAGGGATGATGGGCTTTCCAGAGGCTTGTCTGCCACCCTCCACATTTGCCTGCAAATTAATAAATTTCTCTTTTCTTTTCCTCAAACCACTTGTCTTCATTCTTGGTCTCACTGATTCAGCCTCAGGGACAAAGTACTGAACTTTCAGTCACAGTTCCAAAAACCAGAATTTGAATTTTCTGCATGCAAGAACTACATCAAATCCACACAAATGAAGTGACCAGTAGGCATGGTACGTGAATTAGGCATTACAAGATGTGCATAGGTTACAAATACTATGAATTGTATATAAAGGATGGGAGCAGGGGCAGATTTGGGTATGGGGAGGGGGATGTGCTAGAACCAATCTCCTGTGGACATCCAGGAAACGCTGCATTTTGGCCTTGACATCATCATGAAAAAAGAACTTTAACACAACACACACACATACACACACACACTCACACACTCCTCAAGCCATTATTTATAAATGGAAAAGAACTTGAGGAAGGCCAATTTACCCTCATTCCATATAGGGTTTTGCTTGTTTGTTTGTAACGTAGAGCCATTAGTTTCTTGTTTTGTAGAGTCTGAATCACCAGAAAAGCTATTACTGGGTAGATAAGAATGGAGTTGGCAGGCGACTTCACAAGGCAGGACTAAACATTTGCATTTCCTAGCTTTTGTATGCTCAAGTTCACGAACTAAAGTCCTCATCAACCAGCTTTTTACATTTGAATAGATTACAAAGTGTTTATAGGTCTGAGTCCTTGCTAGACAGTAGTTAATTGGCCTCACAAACAACAGCCAGAGAGTCTCATTATCCTGATTTAACAAAGGAAGACACTTCATCCGGAGAAGTTAAGGGACTGGATCCAGGCCCTAGTGCTGAGTGTAATCATCATTGTCATCAGCATCATTATCATCATCACTTAATTTTTAACATGCTAGGAGGGCACTCCAACAATCTGTCCTCATCCTCCAGGAGCTCACAGATTAATAGACCTTTGATATAACCATTTCTCAAAGAGCTAAGTAGGTAATAAAACATAAATATCTATTGAAAGTAATACTCTGCACCTCAAGCCTCCTTCTTCATTAAAGGAGTCCAAGAAACTAGATTCAAAACCATGGGGTGGTCACCTCTCTGCTGGATATGTTAGTTTCCCCATCAGCAGTAAGAATTAATGCCACCTGACAATATCTTATTTCTTAAGGATCAGCTGGGATATTTGTTAAACTCTCAGATTTCTACACCCCGGTACTGTAGACTGGGGTGGGCCCAGGATCAGAGTCTATGGGAATTGCTATTTTAACTAAGGAGGCAATAGAGGTCAGGACAAAAGCTTTGGGGCTAAATGTGTCCAAGACATTGTCATTGTTCAAAGTGGCCCTCGCAGCTGCTGACCCAGAAACATGGCTTATTTTCAGAAGTTTGGACAAACCCACAGCCTGACGATTCACTTTTCTCTATAGTGCAAAGAATTTAGTTGAACTAAGAACCCTGAATGGATAGAAACATGGCCATGTAATTAGGGCCTTTTCCACAGGGCATGGCCTGCCCAAGAGTATTCAGAAGGGCATAAAGATGAGGAACGAGCCAAGCTTGGGCGTTAAGTGTCCTTGGACAAATTACTTACCTTCCTTGAGCCTCAGTTTTCTCATCTGTAAAGTGAAAATAATATGCAACATGGATAAATCTTGAAAAGATTATGTTAAGTGAAAGAAGCCAGACAAAAGGTCACATGTTAACAGACAAAGAAGGTCCAGCTAGCTGTCACTGCTTAGCTAATACGTACAGACAGGGATTAGGTCCACCACGCTTGATTGTCAGAAGGCTAGCAATTCTGGAGAACAGCAAGAATAGGCTTTCAAAGCTGCTCTGCCTCCATTACAATTCTAATAGTTTTTATAACAGGATACACAGAAACAAACCTAGAAAATTTTAACTTTGAAAGAATCGTCAAAGAAAACAACATAAAGATAGCCTTTCCTCTAACAACGTAACAATAACAACACTTATTGTCTAAGTGTTACTACCTCTCCCCCACCCCAAGTCTTTTGAAATAAACTTCCTCGCTATGATGGAGAAACCTTAACTAGATGATCACGGGAGGTATGTGGGGAAGGAATGTGAGCTGAGCAGACTAGGTCAGCTGTGCTGCTGCAGCTTAGCTTCTCAGACTCCATCTTGTAGGCCACTTTTCTGGCTCCAACACATTATATGATTCCATTTATATAAAATATCCACAGCAGGGAATTCCATAGAGATAGAAAGCAGATTAGTGGTTGCCAGCGGAGAGAGGAATGGGGAGTGATGATAGGTAGGAGTTTCCCTTTGGGCTGATAAAAACACTCTGGACATGATAGTGCTAGTGGTTGCATGACATTGTGAATACACTATATGCCACTAATTTTCTACTTTAAAATGGCGAAAATGATGAATTCTATGTGTATTTACCATTTTAAAATGCAACTAACAATTACCTTCACTCTCTATCCCCACCTGGCTGTAAGAGAACCACGACCCAAGACTGGTGAGTAGTATCTGGCTAGCAGGCTAGAACTCGAGTATCCTCTACCTCATGAGCTTCTTAGAGCCAGACCGATTAGCTGTATGCCAGGGAGAAGACTCTTTTCATAAGAAGATTCTCCATGTGTAGGTACTTTATTTCTTCCTTTTTCTGGAGGCAAAATATTGATCTGTCACCTAGGTTGGAGGGCAGTGGCATGATCATAACTCACTGCAGGCTCAACCTCTTAGGCTCAAGTGATCCTCCTGCCTTAGCCTCCCAAATAGCTAAGACTACAGGTGTGTGCCTCCATACCAAGCTAACCTTTTAAAAATGTTTTGTAGAGCTGTCTTGTTATGTTGCCCAGGTTGGTCTTGAAATTTGTGCCTCAAGCAATCCTCCCACCTCAGCCTACTCTTTTAACCTTCTAAACTGCCATGCAGGAACTGTCTCAGAGCTTGTAAGTGGCATAGTCAGGTTTAAATCCAATTCAGTGTGAGACCAAATCTTAGGCTCTTTTTAGAATAATGCACCATCTCCCAAGAGAAAAGATATTACTTTTTTTA
The DNA here is from genome assembly GCF_000181295.1 of Otolemur garnettii. Lineage (NCBI taxonomy): Eukaryota > Metazoa > Chordata > Mammalia > Primates > Galagidae > Otolemur > Otolemur garnettii. The sequence continues at coordinate 5,407,728 of NW_003852472.1, forward strand.
AATACACATATACTTTATGTACTTTTTACACTTTACTAAAGACTTTACATTTATTCTTGTAACAACCCTGTGGCGTAGGTATCTTCCTTTTACATAAGAGGCAAAGTAATGTTTTGCCCACAGTGTCACAGCAGGTAACTGGCCCAGTCCACTGAGCTTACTCCTCTTCTCTCAGACCAGTTCCCAGGCAGAGTAATTATCTATGAACAGAAATAGGGTACGTCCTTTGAGAACTTTCCAGAAATCAAGGGAAATGAGAAAAGAAAGGCTTTTGTTTGGGGTTTGCTTTGTTTTTGTAAACCCTGGATTGCTAGCCAAACATTTTCCCATCAGATACGGAAGTACTGTCCTCACCCCACCCCATCACCTTCTAGGTCCCTAACTGCACATTAGCACAGTTACATTCATGTTTCACTTCAGAGAAAAAGTCCAAGGGAGAAAGGATGCCTGATGTCTCTAGCAGCTGATAAAGAACAGACCAAAAAAAAAGACAATAGATAAGAAATTCATGGGAGCATGATGTAGTAAGATTTTGTAGTAAATTAGTTTATTTGTAGTAAACTAATATTTACTGAGAATCTACTATGCCCTCAAGTGTGATTCTAGGCAGATTTAGGATACAGTGCTAGAAAAGATGGACTTCTGATCTTGTGTTAATTTGCAGTCAAATGCATCATTACGGAAACCTGAGGCATCACCTTAGAGAGGCTTTAAAAATACAGATTCTGGGGTAGTGCCTGTGGCTCAAAGGAGTAGGGCACCAACCCCATATGCTGGAGGTGGCGGGTTCAAACCCAGCCCCGGCAAAAAACTGCAAAAAAAAAAAAAATGTATATATATATACAGATTCTGGGATCTTTCCCCAGAGAGTTTAAGTGGAGATTAGCAATCAGAATTTTTAAACAGCTGTCTCAGCAATGTGAAGGAACAGCCAAGTCTGAGAACCAATGATCAAGACCAAGGCTAGTCTTTTGCCTACTTGCCCCATTATGTTTTTTTGATTGTTTGGAGACAGACAACTCACTCTGTTGCTCAGGCTAGAGTGCCATGGTGCCAGCCTATCTCAGAGCAACCTCAAACTCCTGAGCTCAAACAATCAAGCACCTCCATAATGCCCAGCTAATTTTCCTATTTTTAGTAGAGATAGTGTCTTGCTTTTGCTCAGGCTGGTCTCACAGCAACCTCAAACTCTTGAGCTTGAGCAATCCTCCCATCTTAGCTTCCCAAGAGTGCTAGGATGACAGGCATGAGCCACTGTGCCCAGATATACTTGCCTGGAGGCACAATATAAGAGGCACCTGGAGCTCTTGTCAAGCCTATAGGTAGATTCCCACACTTGTCTCCTAGGATGGTACTCTAGAGTCAAAACACTGCTCTAGCAGTCTTAGGAACATCATACATAACCCAAATCTCATCCCTCAAGCCTTAATCACTTCACACAAGAATATCACAAGACACTTTGGCTCCCTCATCAGATAATGAAACTAGTTGCCTATAATATCAAAAACCACCACTCAGGAAGCACTCCATTGTGCCTCTATCTCCAAAAATTCAGTAGGAAAGATGAGAAACACCCTCCATGTCTCTGACCTGTAAAACATAACAATCAAATCTACTTGAACTATGATTTCAGAGAAATTATGTTTCTGCACTAAGACCTTTAATGCCAAGTTAACCAGAAGATATTTCTCTTGTAAAGCCATGAATCTGTGTATACCTCTAATGGCTTATAAATAAATAATGGACATAAAAAATAGCAATAACGAACTTGGAAAATACTAGCTAATTTACACCATAATAGAAATACCCAGGGATCTTTAACAATCGAAGGACTGATGCCAACCTCCCTAATAAGTACACCAAACCATATTATTCTACATGTGAGTGTAATTTCTAAATTGCAGTGTATAATTCAGAAGGGTGTATGCTCTCTGAAAGGCAAAGAAGTATTTATATGAGTGCTATTACTCAGCTGCATCATTCCCTGATGAGAAAAATCAAAGGAATTATTGGAAAATGTATTCATTGAGGCCCAGGAGCAGAATGTTTCAGAAAAAGGCTGTCATTAATCTTTGTGCGGGTTTGGAGATAAACCAGTGCTCCTTGCTACGTGAAGCGTACAGAGGCGTGAACCTTTGTGTGAGTGGCCTCAGTCCTTACATCCCCCGCCCGTGGCTAAGAGAGCTGCCATTGCTCTGCATCTGGGCCCCAGCCAAGCCTGGACTGGGACTGGCCACCGAGAGACACTGGGAACTGTGGGGACCGCTGCTGTGGATGAATGGATCACCACAGACCAGTCAACTTTCCTAAACCCAAATCCAACCCCATGTGGTAGTTGGCAGCCACCTGGGGAATAAAAATGTAAGCTTCTAATTTGGCATAAGGGATCCTCCAAACCACAGCCCCACCTACCTTTGTGGCTGTTTTTAGCTTTTTCTCCTCTCCTCTTTCCTACTGCCTCACTTTGCATCTTACACTCCCGACAATTGGAGCATTTGGGGTTTTCCAAGTGGTTGCAAATGGGGGCGATTTTACATACACACACACACACACACACACACAACACAGGGGACGTTCAGAAACTCTGAAGACAAGTTCGATTGTGCTACAAGCAACTGGCAGGTGGAGGTCATGGATGCTGCTAAACACCCCACAATGCATAGGACAGACCCCAAATGTCCAGTGCCACATTTGAGAAACTCTTCCTTGGTGAATTACATGAATGGCCCCAAATCTTTACCCATCCTTACATCCATACCTAATTTTGCAGTGTTCTCTCATCACAGGCAGAGCTTCCTCCTCATCCCTTGACTCTGAGCTCAGCTGTGTGACTGCTTCGACCAAGAGAATGTGGCAAATGACAGTATGTGCTTGTTGTCATGCACCTCCACTGGTGCCATGACAAAGACACTCTAGTGGAATGGCACCAGGAAGAGGATGAGGGGCACGTGGAATGGGTCTAGCCCTTAAGCAAGCCCAGCCTAAATCCACCGACCCATAGGCAAGCTCATGAGAAATAATTATTATTTTAAGTCACAGAGTTTGGGGGGGATTTGTTATGCAGTCACAGCTAATTATTACACACATAACGCTACATCATGCTTTTATACATATTTTTCCCACTATGTAAAAAGACTCCCTACTCTCTGTCTCTCCTATCTTACTTGGAAAACTGTTCTTAATCCCTCAAAACCCAACTCAGAGATCTCCTTTTCTGGAAATCTTTCTCAGTTTCCCTCCTCTTCTACATACTTCCACTGTTACGTGTTTGTGTTAACTTGTCTTTATCTTTTACTAGATAGTGAACTCCTTGAGCAGAGACTTCGTCTCAAATCTCTGGCCTCAGGACAACACAGCAATTAGGGTGGACACTCAGGAAATATTTATAGAATGCAAAGGGATGGACAGTTAGTTGGGAGAAGATGATTATAAAAGACGTTTATCAGCTTTGGCTCTCACCATGGAATGGTGCCTGGAACATGGCCCAATCCCTGTGACAAAAGGGACTGTTAGCTATGGCTGGTAGTCTGGATTTCCCTGTCAATCAAAGTCGTCCTAGGGAGAAACAGATTCTGCCCTTACCGCTTAGCACAATGAAACTGCTTAGAGGAGGGCCTTACCTTCAGGAAATTCCAATGAGCCTGTTTTATTGTTACCCTCTAACAGTCATGGCTCCCATAGGACTAAACAGAGTGTAAAGTCATTGCTAAAACATCCCCTGCTGTGGACAGAGAAGGCTGCTCAAGTGGGAAAGCTCCCCCTTCATTAAGGAGGGAGGGGGCTCACTCAGAAACGAAGTGTGTAGTTGGAACTTTACAGAAAAGGAAGCGGCGACCATGGAAGGAAAGATGCAAGGAAGGCAGAAGAGTCCAGACTTTGGAAATAGACCTGCTAGGGTTGAAATCCCAGCCACGCTTCAGGTCACTTCATGAATCTTGGTTTGCTCATTTATAAAACAGGGCTATTAAACACCTCTCTTCTAAACGTTGTCACGATAAAAGAAAATGCACATGAAAATGCCTGGTGCGGCTCGGCGCCTATAGCTCAACCGGCTAAGGCGCCAGCCATGTACACCTAAGGTGGTGAGTTCGAATCCCCAGCCCGGACCCGCCAAACAACAATGACGGCTGCAACCAAAAAATAGCCGGGCGTTGTGGCGGG
>NW_003852472.1:5412019-5464501 GCF_000181295.1 Otolemur garnettii
AAAAAAAAAAAAAGAAAAGAAAATGCCTGGTGTACACAAGGGGCGTGATAATCTCAGTTCCTTTTTGCTCCTGTGGAAACGTGGAGGAGAAATGTACCAAAACAAATATGTGAGCTATTAAGGGACCCGGACCAAGAAAACATAAGCTCCAAAAAGTCTTACAGAAAACTAAGTGGGAAACAAAGCACTGAGGCTTTGAGGATGTCAGAAACCTCACTGCCACCCAAAGATAGCCACATGGCTGAATTCTGGCTAGGAGGTAGTAACTTGCAACCCTCTCTATGTCTCTTGCGGTGATGCCTTTATGAACTGCTAACTCCTCATGACTAGGAGGTAGTAACTTGCAACCCTCTCTGGATTCTGGATTCTGGATGGCTGGATTCTGGCTAGGAAGTAGTAACTTGCAACCCTCTCTATGTCTCTTGCAGTGATGCCTTCATGAACTGGTAACCTGTGCAGTCACATGGGGACCCAGGCTTAGAAAGACTTTGTGGTTGGCTTAATAGTCTGCTATTACTGTCTTAAAACTCTCTATAAATTTTGACAAGTGGTGCCAGATTTTTATTTTGCACTGGGCCTTGAAAATACAAGGCCAGCCCTGCTCTCTGCTCTTCATTCCCCATGGATAAGGCACAGGATAGTCTTTCTCTTGTAACTCCCATTTGCTAAAAGGATGCATGTATCACACAGGGCTCAGGCCACTGGGAAATTCCAGCCCGAAAGTTCTTGAAGCCATCATTACTACACCAAAATCGCTAGGGTAGGACCCTCAGACATGGGGGCAAGGGAGGACACAGAACCCTGAAGACTAGAACTATCAGACAGGCTAACTTCAGCTACAAGGAAAGAATATGGAACCAACAGAGATATTGAATTATTTCACCTAACTAGAAACCTGGAGAGAAGCCCTTCCTGGGTGATTTAGCATCAGTGTGGCTCTCCTTGCCTTGACCTCACGATCAGAGCACAGCTGTAGACATTCTAAACAAGAGAGCTTCACTCAACACCATCCAGGGAAGGAAGGGCAGAGAAGGGCTCTCTTTCCACATCTCTCTGTTTCTGTTAGTAGAGAACATCTTTCCCAGAACAGAAGTTTCCCAGCAGACTGCACTTTTGATATCATTATCCAGAACTGGAACAGATGACCACAGCGGCTCCAAGGGAGGCTGCTAGGTAAGTGCAAGTCTGCCACTGGGGAGGGGGATCACAGTGACCACCTTCTGTTATATTATCTGAACAAAGGTGGGCTCTGTTGTAAAGGAGGAAGGAGAAATGGCCAAGTGAATGGACTTGGATAAGTGCCCTCCCAGCCCCATCGCTGTTCCCCCTTCTAAAGAGATGGAAGTCTGCCTCCATAAGGCTAATGGCATTCATTCTTCACTGCTGCCCAAATATCCTCTGGGAAGGGTGTTGGGGAGCAGAGGGTAAGGACAGTTCAATATCCCATGAAAACAGCTCAAAATGAAGGTCTTAGGCCACCAGTTTCAGAAATATTAGGGCAGTGGGGTTGGTAAAAAATGCAGAATCCTGGGCTCTAGCTACATAGATAAAAACTTAGTAACTCAGGGAAGAAGGCAGAAATCTGCATTTTTAACACTCACTCCAAGCAATTAGTACATGCACTAAGGTGAGGACCACTCCTTCACTCTTGCTAATACTCATGCAACTGTCAAATACATGAGATTATTCTTTATCTAATCCTATAGACCTAGCCCCTAATACCATGAATGGCACATAATAGGCACTCAAATATTTATTTGACAAGTGAATTTTTATAAAAAGAACATTGCTTATAATAATAATTTATTAGTGCACTTGCAATTTATTGAGCACCTATTTATTAACTCTCATATGATTTCTAATCCTCTCCAAATTCCCCCAAGATGGGTGGAATTATATATAATTTACACATGAGGAACTTAAGATTCAGTAAGATCTTGCAATGCAGACGCAGAATCAGGAACATAGGTCTACCTGGCTCCCAAACTTGTGCCCTTGCCACTATGAACAATAGTGCTAGTGAATGTTCTCCCACACTCTCTCATGAGTTCAGTTCCCAGGGACCCAGCTGGAATTTCTCTTCCCTTTTCCCCAACATGGGTCACATGTCTGAGTACTCTGGCCTAAACGTGATTTCAGTCCCACCCTCAGAAAGAGTCACCTGTCTTAAAATGTCATCTGAGATTTGGTCTTTCCACACTGATTTTCCCATTCTGACTTTTTGGCTAACTCCAAAGTCTGTAGCATATTGCCCAGGCAGCAGGTTAGATTCTGATGAAACAATACTTTACAGAACATCTGTTACATGACGAACACTCTTCAAAATGCCTTTACAAGTGTTGGAGTGGGGAATGAAGTCAAGGCTCAGAAATAACAAGTAATATTGGGATGGTGTTCCGCTTTACAAGACACATTTATGACTATTGCATAATTTAATCCCTGCAAGAGCAGTGCAAGGCACATATGAGTATAAGGACAATTTGGGATACAAGTTAATACAAATTAGCTTAGTACAGGACTATTTTCATAGAACCCACATAGTAGGAGTGTGCCAGATCATCAAGAAGAACAAGGGTATCAGAAACTGATTTCTCCAAAAACCGTCCCTCTATCTCATCTCAGTTTCAATCTTTCTCTCTCTCTCCCTCCCTCCTTTCCTCCGAGTCATTTTTCTCTCATTTTCTGGACTATATAGCCAGAAATATAGCCAACAACAGTGCTATGGTTTGTACATTTGTACCACCAAACTTCATGTTGAAATTTGATCCCCAACTGGCAGGTATTTAGGTCATCAGGGCGGATTCCTCATGAATAGATTAATGCCCTGAGGTGGTGGTGAGCAGGTTCTCACTCTGTTAGAACTGGTTGTTAAAAAGAGCCTGGCACCTCCTCCAGCTCCCTCTTGCTTCCTCCCTTGCCATGTGATCTCTGCACAGTCATTTCCCTTTAACCTTCCAAGCTGAGTGGAAGCAACCTGAGGCCCTCACCAGATGCAGGTGCCCAGCTTGAACTTTCCAGCCATCAGAACTGTGACCCAAATCAAGCCACTTTCTTTAAAAACTACCAAGCCTTTCTAGCAACACAAAACAAATTAAACAGCTCAGAAGTTTACCTGTTGCAGGTGTATCCACTCAGAGAGAGATTGTGATCTCTCTCAGCCACTGTTACAAATTCATTAAGGGAAAATTGGCCAAGACTGGTCAAGTGTCAGCCCTGGACCAATGAGTAGCAACCACAGAGTGTTAATTTCAGGTACCATTACCAAAAGCTATTCCTGGTAACCACAGAGGAAAACCCAGGAGGTGTCTATAGCAGCATGATTATGTCAAGCGTGGCAGAAGGGAAAGAGCATGGATTTCATTTTTCAAACAGTTCAAATTCTCTCTCACTTCCTGCCAGCTTCATGTTCTTGGGTTAATTCTGCATTTCCTCTGAGGCTCACTCAGTCTTCTCTTCTAATAATAAAATGGGAATAATAATGCTTACTATTACTATATAGGGTTATAGTAAGGATGTACTGAGATAATTATGTAAAAAATTCAGTTAGTTCAAATGTTAGTGCTCCTACCCCATAATGTCACAGGTAGCACAATGAGCCTAAAAACGGCTGTAAACTTACCGAAGCTCACAGAGCCAGACAGTGGCAGAACTGAAACTTGAACCAAGGCCTCACTGATGCCAGGCCTGTGCTCTAGATGTATTTTTCCACCAGCACTTTCCTTTGAGCCTTGATGACTTTCAGGTTTCCATGTTAAAAGGAAGGTGTCCCTGGGAAAGGTACTGCCATTATGAGCCAGCTTTTTCCAGGGGATGTTTGTTCTACTGGCAAAGAAAGACCTTTTGGGAGCTAAAGACCTGGTGGGAGACAGAAAGAGTAAGGCTGAGAGGCTCCAAACACTTATTTTTCTAGTTTGCAACTTGGTCTCCAAAAATCACACCCAGAGGAGTCTGGAGAGTATAACACAGAGTGTCACCACCTCAAAGGTATTTGTGTTCTCTTTGAGTTGACAGAACAAGGGTAGAAATGTAATACAGAATTGTGTTAAGCCATATTAAATTAGGGCAGTATTCAGATCCTGGCACGGAACTTTAGATAATAACAGTTTATTGATTTGTGAATTGTGTTCAGTCTGAATTAAGTCTGTCAGCATAAAGCTAGATTTTGGCAACACGATTATTTGCAGCAACACAGCTCTTGGATATCAATATCAATAACATTGAACTTGAGAGAAGAAAAAAATAAACACCAAGTATGATGACCCTTAGGAATTATGAACTTCCCTGCATGAGGCATTAGGCAAGAGGATCCCACAGGTCTGTGACCCCCCAAACATGGGGCATTCATTCTCCTGGGAAGGCTCTAGTGTTGCATAGCCCCAGGCCCACATTTCACTATGTTCCCAAACTATTTTCTCCCATCATTTGCCTTCATCATTACAAGGAATATCAGGAAAGCCACAAGCTGTGATGTATAGAGGTTTAAGAAACCAGTCCCTCATATTAAGCCCAGAACTCAACCCTCAATGCTATACTCCCTCAGTGTCCATCCCCAGCTGGTATACTGCAACTCAATTCTGGCATCAACTATAGAGAGTTAGTGTAGATTCCACAAGTGAAGGAATCAGTGCTCCACAGTAGGACAGCCACATTCTAGATTTTAGCTGTGCTGCACGGGCTCTCAGCCCACCCATACTTCTGACTGGCTACAAATTTGGAGGTCACATCTTCCCATCAGGTTTGGTAATTTGTTAGAAGGACTCACAGAACTCAGGAGAGTGCTATACTTATAACTATAGTTTTATTATAAAGGACATAAAACTGGACCAGCTAAATGAAGAGACTTATAGGGCAAGGTGGGGGAGGTTCTCACATGCAGAACTCCTTGCAAAATCAGAGCACATCACCCTCTCAGAACAGTGATGTGTTCACCAACCATGAAACTCCACTGAGCTCCAGTGTCCAGAACTTCTATTGGAGTTTCATTATGAAAATATGATTGATCAAATCATTGGTCACATAATCAATTGAGCTCAATCTACAACCTTCTTGTTGCTCAGAAGTCAGCAAGCTTAAAGTCTTCTCCTCGTTTGATGGAAGTGTTTTGGATTGTGTGTGAAAACCCCACACTGTACCCCAGAAGTGCATTAATGTACATAGTTACCATTCAATAAAAAATAAATAAATAAATAAAGTCTTCTCCTCACATGATCTTTCTAGTGACCAACCCCATGGTGAAACTATCTAGGGACCCACCATGAGTCACCTCATTAGCACAAACTCAGGTGTGACCCAAGGGGCTCATGAATAACAAAAGATACTCCTAATCACTTAAGAAATTCCAAGTATTTTAGAAGTTCCATATAAAGAATTCAGGATAAAGACCAAACAAATTCTTTATTATACAATACACATGTGCTGCCTTTGCTAAAATAAATACAGCTGCGCAGTCAAGCCACAGAACCCCTGAATCGGCTCTTTTCCCTTTAAAAAATAACTTTTTTTAAGGCAGGGTCTTGCTCTGTTACCTATGTCAGGGTACAGTGATGCCATCATAGCTCACTCCAACCTTAAACTCTGGGGCTCAAGCAAACCTCCTGCTTCAGCCTCTTGAGTAGGTAGGACTATAGGAATGTTCACCACACTCAAATATTTTTCTTTCCTTCCTTCTTTCTTTCTTCCTTTTTTTTTTTTTTTTGGTGAGATGCAGCATCTCACTGTGTTGCCCAGGCTGGTTTGAATTCCTGGCTTCAAGTGGTCCTCCCACCTTGGCCTACCAAAGTGCTGGGATTGCAGGCATGAGCCACCATGCCTGGCATGGTCCTTTCCCTTCTGAGAGGAGATACTGAGGGATCTAGTTACCATTGTTAGGGGGGAGGAGGGGTTTTAATAATATATTATCCAAGGATATTTATTTTCTTGATACCCTGATCCAAAATCTGGATCACCGAAATTTTGCCTTCCCCAAATACTAATCTAGGACCTCTTCTTACCTCCAGCCCCGATCTCCTAGTGATAAACACATGAGCACCACATATGAACTATTGTCTCAATTACATTATAAACCCAAGGAAATTGTAAAACAGGATACTCATTTTGTATTCTCCACAACCAGCACCTATTAATCTGCCAAGAACTTACCTGGTGCTCAATAAATACTTGTTCAATTTAATTAGCTGGTTAATCTAAATATTAACTATAATGTATCCAATTCAGAAAACCACACACGCTTAATGAGCACCCATTGTAAGCCAAGCTCTTGAGAAACAGCAAAGAATAAAGCATACTTCCTGGTCCCTAGGAGCTGTCTATGGAGTGAGAAAGACAAAAAACTAAAATAATTATTTCATTATAAAATTTCAATTCTATAATAGAAGTAAGAGCAAAGTACCATGGAAACCCTAAGTAATGACTATTTTGAGTAGCAGTGTGTTGTGGGATTGGGAGGTAATAATGTTAAGGATAGAGTTCACAGAAGACATTTAAACCACCCTTAGTAGAGTTAGACACTAGCAAAAGAACATGAGTAAATGTGGCCAAAGTAAAACTGGGAAAACAAAAAAATAGGGGATATGGGCTACAAAGAGCACATATAGGAGAATTTTAGGATGATAGAATTATTCTGTATGGTACTGGGGGTGGATATATTTTGCTCTCCATTTGTTAAAATCTGTAGAACTTTATAACTGGGTAGGTTAGCTCATACCTATAAAACTAGCACTTTGGGAGGCCAAGGCAGGAGGATTGCTTGAGGCCAGAAGTTCAAGGCCATCCTGACCAAGAGCAACACCCCATCTCTACAAAAAAATAGAAAAATTAGACAGATATCATAGCATACACTCATAGTCCCAGCTACTCAGGAAGCTGAAGAAGGACAATAATTTGAGAGGAGTTTAAGGTGGCAGTGACACCGCTACTACGATGACATTGCTACTGCCCTCTAACCAGGGCAACAGGGCAAGACTCTCAAAAAAACTTCACATCACAAAGAGTGAACTTCATTGTATGCAGAGTTTTAAAACTAAGATTGGAGGATCCCAGAATGAAATGCAGATTGTGAAAAAAGAATCTAAATGTTTTACAAATGTATGAAGGAGAATGAAGGAAAAAGAACTGTTCTATATAATTTTGGAAAATGTAGGGCTAAAGACAAATGAAAGTCTACATAAACACTGTACTCTTGTTGGTAAATTTGTTTCTCATGGAGTTATAGGTTAAAAATTCTGAAACAAGTTTACATGTATACTGGGATTGAACTAATAATTAAATAGATGGTAGATGCTAAAAACTATGTTTATCACTGTCTCAAGAAAAAGGGAATAATTACAGAAACATGTATAGATAAGAGTTAATATACACATGTACATTTCCCAGTTCTGTCAGCTGGGAGGCTATGACATCCAAGGAGGAATAAGCACACCAAGTGTCCAGATCTTGGCTTCTAATGCCATTCTCCAATAAAAAGAAACAGGGCTCCTTAAAGGCATAGCTGAATCTAGGGCTGGGCAAGATAGATACAAGATGGAACCTGGAACATCTTATAGTTCTTGAAAGTCAAAAGGTGCTCAAAAAAACACAAGGATGGGACATGTCAAAGCCTGAAAAATCCTCAGTGGCCAAAGCTGGAACAATTCAAGCAACAAAATAAACAGTATAGTGTTGAATCATGACCCAAAGTATATAATAAACGACCATGCATCTATACTGATATAAACAATTGAATAAATAAATAAAAATGGCTTAGAGACAAATTTTTCTTACACAATAATTTTGAATAATTTATGTAGATACTCCTCCTTCCAGGAAATGGGTCTTTCCCACACAAACACATATACACACACACACCTTGAGTGTAAGACGCACTAAATGACTTGCATCTAAAGAAAAGAGTATACATGGGGGAACAATAACTTTACAGTGAAGAAGTCTGGCAAATACTTTTTTAACCAGAAGATCAAGCTTAACATCAGTCATAAGTCATGTTAATAGTATTATACCTTTGATGTGATGTTATAAAAATGGCACTTGAACTGTCACAGGCCAGATGAAACCAAAAAGAGATGACAGCTAAATGCAGTGTCATATCTCAGATGGAATCCTGGGGAAAGAAGAGAACATCAGTGGAAAAAAGTACTGAAATCTGAATAAAGTCTGAACTTTAGTTAATAGCAATAATATACCAGTGTTGGTTTCTTAGTTGTGATAAATGTCCTGTGTTAATGTTAGATGTTAATTATAATGTAACCTGGAGAGCAAGGCAGTGGTATGGGAACTCTCTGAACTACTTTTGCAACTTCCTTCTTTCCTTCCTTCCTTTCTTTCTTTTTTTAATTTTAAGAGAGTAAAATGGTCTTGCTATGTTGCCCAGACTATGGCTATGAGGTCTGACTATTAAGCTCACAAACTCATCCTAGAAAAAGTGCTACATACCTCATTGCTGAACATCTTTGGTCACTTTTGAAGTACTCCCCTTGGGAAGCTACACACCAATACCAGTGCCTAGTCCACCCTTCAAAGCAATCTGGAAACATTTTCCTGGGATGGCTATCAGACCTATCATTGCATTACCCTTGATGCCCTCAATGTCATCAAAATGTCTTCCTTTCAATATTTCCTTTATCTTCAGGTAAAGAAAAAATCAATGGGGGCCAGATTAAGTGAGTAGGGAAGGTGTTCCAATATTTGTTTACTGGCTAAAAACTCCCTCATAGACAGTGCCATGTGAGCTGGTACATTGTTGTAATGAAAGAGCCATGAGTTCTTGGTGAAAAGTTTAGGTCATTTTCATCTTTTTCACAGAGCCTTTTTCCCACTTCTAAATATTAAACTTAGTTAATTGTCCAGTTGGTATAAATTCATAATGAACAGTCCCTCTGATATCAAAAAAGGTTAGCAACATTGTTTTGGTGCTTGATTTGGACTGATGGAGCATTTATGGTCACGGAAAATTGGCTGACTTGCACCGTGCACTTTGACACTTTGTTTCAAAGTTTGTATTGGTACACCCATGTTCCATTACCAGTGATGACATGGCCCCAAACATCGTCTTGCTTCTCAAAAGCAGAAGTCTTGGAACACTCTGACTCTCCTTTGCTCTTGTTCTTCAGTGAGCTCCTTCGGCACCATTTTTGTACACACCTTTTTCATGCCAAAACTTTTAGTTAAGGTTTTCCTGTTTCTCTACTGAAGTTTACTTGGTCTTCTCACAGTCAGCTGATGATTTTGACACTATTCAGTGAATTTTTACAATATTTTCATCAGTTCAGCTTGTTACTGGCTGCCCTGACCTCCCATCATCAGTGACATTTTCCCTCCCCTTAGAAAACCATTTAATCCATTTATACACTGCCATTTTCCTCATGGGATTTTCTCCATAAACTTGGACTAACATGTCTCTGATTTCACTTCCACTCTTGCTGAATTTAACAAGAAATTTAAGATCCATTCTTTGTTCTGATTCAAGCTCTGACATTCTCATGAAAGCACACAAAAACGACAATGAACGCCACTCAGCAAGACACTGCCATATGTCTACATGAACACAGCTGTAAGACACTAATAATATACTAAGGTTATAAAATCTTACCAAGCTATTTGTACAGTGCTGCCAACATAAGCAAATGGTAGTGAGTTCATGAATTTAATTGTCAGACCTCACATTTCCAGGTGCAATCATAGCACAGTATAGCTTTGAACTCCTGGGTTCAAGTGATCCTTTTCTGTCAGCATCCCAGAGCTGGAACTATAAGCATGCACCACCATTCCCAGCTCTTTGAAACTTTTCTACAGTAGTTTAAAACTATTCTAAAACAAAAAGGTGCTTATGGGGTTTTAAGTAAAGGACAAGTTGGAAAAAGCAAAAACTGTGGCATGATTAGAAGATCAGGTGATAGAGACAATGAGGAGAGGTGTTTGCAGTCAGATTCTAGGAGCCCTGTAAGCTGCATCAGTTAGGAGCAATAGGCCGGCAGTGGCTTCAACAAGGGAGATCAACAGATGAATCTGCCTCCTCTCTGACACTTCCCAATATGCCCCACCAACCACACTTCCACTTCTTCTCAATGGCCAGAATGGATTACATGGACATTCCTAACCACAAGAGTCTGGGAAGGTTAGTTTCTTACTGGCCACAATGCCTCCCCAAACAAAATCAGCATCCTATTTGTAAAGAAGAAGAAATTGAAATACTGAGAAATTGAGTATGTATTATAGCAGCAAAGCTACATAGGCTGAAAGAAATGACATTTGTTTGGGCCTATGGGTTGTATGGAGTTTCATATAGTTAAGCAAAGAAATAACACAATCATGTATATTTTAGAAGGAACACTCTAGCTACAAGATAAGGAGCACTTTTTTAACCTTCTTAGATTAAAACTTTCTCCAAAAATCAGATGACAGCTATAGATTCTCTCCTCAGGGCAAAAAGAAATGTTTATAGGCACAGAATTTTCTAAGCAAGCCTAGGATGGGCTTCAAACTCACTGACATTCATGGAAATCAGGAAAGACCTCCTGGCATGGGGTCTAACAAAGGGAAAGAGACAGGAGGCAAAGAGATTGATTAGGAGGTTTTTGAAGTTGTCTAAGAGCATGTCCATGGAACAAATCAGACAGATAGTCATAGAAATGGGGGGAAATGAGGACTGGATGCAGTGGCTCATGCCTGTAATCCTAGCACTCTGGGAGGCCGAGGTGGGTGGAATGCCTGAGCTCACAGGTTCGAGACCAGCCTGTGCCAGAGAGAGACCTTGTCTCTAAAAATAGCTGGGCATTGTGGGGGGCACCTGTGGTCCCAGCCACTTGGGAGGCTGAGGCAAAAAGAATCACTTGAGCCCAAGAGTTTGAGGTTGCTGTGAGCTGTGACGCTACAGTACTCTACAGAGGGTGACAAAATGAGACTCTGTCTCAAAATAAATAAATAAATAAAGGGGGGGTGGGAATGGATTAAAGAGACAATCTGAGATAGAAATAACAGCCTATCTAGTTAAATTAGATATGTTAATTAGATTGGTTTGGGAGGAAACAGGGAAGGCAAAGACTGCTAAGTATTTTTACCTTAAATAACTGAAAGAACAGTTATGCTAGTCACCAAACAGGCCTTTTGGGAGAAGGTTAAGGAATCAGGAGCATGAACCAGCTGAGAGCAGGGTGCCTGGAGTGTA
Organism: Otolemur garnettii; assembly: GCF_000181295.1. NCBI lineage: Eukaryota > Metazoa > Chordata > Mammalia > Primates > Galagidae > Otolemur > Otolemur garnettii. The sequence goes on from NW_003852472.1 coordinate 5,423,178, forward strand.
TTCAGGTGCAAACATATAGCAGGTCAAAGGAATTCCAGATCTGACCTCAGGAGAGGAGCTGAGGCTGCACTGAGAGGGAACATACACCAAGTGCTCTCCGATCTACTCACATTCAGAACATTATGAAATGCTAGGGTCTTCCTATTTCTATACTCAGTTCAAAAACTATTCAAACATGATAATATCATTTTTTCAATACAAAACTCTTCTTAAAAGTTTTGTTTTGTTTTTGAGACAGAGCCTCAAGCTGTCGCCTTGGGTGGAGTACTATAGCATCACAGCTCACAGCAACCTCCAACTCCTGGGCTCGAGCAATTCTCCTGCCTCTGCCTCCCAAGTAGCTGGAACTACAGGCGCCCGCCACAACGCCCGGCTATTTTTTGATTGCAGCCGTCATTGTTGTTTGGTGGGCCCGGGCTGGATTTGAACCCGCCAGCTCAAGTGTATGTGGCTGGCGCCTTAGCTGCTTGAGCCACAGGCACTAAGCCAAGATTTTAGTTTTTTGTCTCTGTTTTTTTGAGACAGAGTCTCACTATGCTGCCGTTGGTAGAGTGCTGAGTGCCGTTACAGCTCACAGCAACCTCAAACTCTTGGCTTAAGCAATTCTTTTGCCTCAGCCTCCAGAGTAGCTGGGACTACAGGCACCCGCCACAGTGTCTGGCTATTTCCTTGTTGCAGTTGTCATTGTTGTTTAGCAAACCCGGGCTGGGCTTGAACCCACCAGCCTTGGTGAATGTGGCTGGCGCCATAACCACTGTGCTACAGGTGCCAAGCCTCTTAAAAGTTTTTATGTAACATACAAGAAATAGAAGTTTTCTAGCCATCTCTAATTTCAGTCCTGAAATTAGAATTTGCTCCCACCAAGAAACAATGAACTTTACATGTCCAAAGGCAAATTAACCTCATGGGTTGTGAGTGTAATAAATCTTATAATTACACTTACTTAATGGCTGAGCAAAGCTACATGGTATAAGTTAGTGCAAACATAAAAACAATTAGATAACAGCCAGGCATGGTGGCATGAGCCTGTAATCACAGCTACTCAAGACGCTGAGGCTGGAGGATTGCTTGCGCCCAGGAGTTGGAGCCAGCTAGGCACCAGTGAGACCTCCATCTAGGAGGAGGGAGGGGAGAAAAACACAACAAATTAGAAATCACTTAGAGAGGAGGAATAACATAGTGATTAAGAGAGCAAGCATCGGCAATAGACAGAACTAGGCACAGATCCTGGTTTTACCGCTGACTAGCAATGTTATCTGGGGTAATTTACCAAACCACTCACAGCCTCCATTTTCTCATCTGTAAAATGAGATTTAAAAAATAATAATGCCTAGACACAGCATCCCATTATAGGATTATTGTGAGAAATAAATGCCTGGCACATACTAAGTCCTTGAATAAATGTTTACTCCTAGTAGTAGCAATATAGTAATAATGGTAGCAATGTTTGCTGACATAATTTCACGTGTATCATAATTCTTTATCATACTAAGTTTCTTGAATTAGTGCAGAACTTTTTTAGTTATATTCTCATCAACTTGCTGAGGCTGTTCAATATTTTATAGTAAATGAGTAATAAAACATTGGATTAATTCATTTTGTCACCAGGTCGCAACTTTAGAAAACAAGAAGCTGGTTTGAAAGAGGAGAAAAGATTAGATGGTTGTTTCTTTTTGTTCATTGTTTTTGCAGAAGGCTGACATTTTAAACCCTCATTTTGAAAGGAAAAGTCAGTCTTACAGCTGTGATTTTTCCCATCTTTGTCGAAAAACATCCAAGAAAGACTCCAAAATGAAGCTCAGGTGATGTATGTGGTGTAGCCACAGAATTTCTGCAAAAATGTGATGGTCTGGCCAGGCCAAACAGAAAGGAATGCTGTAGGCAAGATTACAGCGTTTGTAAAACATCAGCGGCAAATCCCACCTATTTAAAGGGTGACAGGTGATGGAAGCACAAAGGCGTCAGCTCTCTTTGTGACAAAAAATTTAAAGGTGGTGGTTACCTGGAAGGAAAAGAAAGAAATGTAATCAATTAGCACCAGAGGTTGTTGTCCATAATGAAGAAGACACGTGCACCACCATTCACTTCATTTGTATTCAATTCAGAAGACACATCTCATTCAAAGACACCCGTTTTATGTTCTATTATTATTTAGGTGATGGATTGAAACTAGGGAGCTCGAACATAGCCAAGAATATTTTCTTCTAGTTCCCTTCACATATGCCCAGCTTGGTGTTCTGCACATTGCGGGCAGCTAAGAATTGTTGATGATTTTGACCTTGAGATGAGTAATTAATTAGAAGAGAAATTAATTCTAAATCATGAGTGTCAACAAATACTTGTAAATATTGCAATTGATTTTGTAGATTGAGAGCAAAAAAATAGAGCAAGAATTAAAAGCCACTCCATAGCTGCAAAGTTGTAGATGGCTAAGCCTTGGGCATCCACTTCTGCAGAGTGGGAATATAATAACAGGGTCAACCCCACGAACTTGTTCTGATTATTAAGAGAGTTTGCTGATCATCCTCTTAGCATAGGAACTAAAAAAATGTAAGCAATCAATAAGTAGTCCTCTTTATAATATTAGTCCTCTTTGTAAATAATTAACAAATAGCCATCAAGGGTTGCTGTAGGCATGGTAAAATTTCTCCTCTACCTTAGGGTCTCCAGCTGGGTATTAGAATTAAACTGACATAAAATCAATTAACAAGAGAAAAGTGTATAAATTCCATTTAATAATTTTTACCCTCACGTCAGAGATTTCACAAGAAAAATGAAGATCCAGAGAAACAATTAGAATCCAAAGTTTATATACTAGGTTGGATGAAGAGTAGTAAATCGTGAAAACGTGACCAAAAAAAAAAAAATCTGGCCTAGGGCAGATAATTGTGGAAAGGTAAGTAGGAAGATAAGGGTTTGTTTAGCATCTCTAGTGGTAACAAGTCTTCCTCTGGCTATAGGAAGGGCATGTTTCACAAGTTTTGCTGCCTGCTTTGAGGAAAAGTAAGGACGATCAGAGTGCCCCCTCACATCTGCTGCTTTTTCAAGTGCCTTGTACTGTACTCAAAATAATCAACATACCAAAGTGATATATTTGGAGGTGATGTATTCTGACGTCCCCCACTGCCTTCACATGCTTGGGGCACAACCCAAGTCACAGGCAGAAAGTGTACTTAAAATAGAAAGAACTGCCTTGTGAGGGAGGAACTAACACCTATAATGTCTATTTTACCAGTGAGGCTACTGAGATGTAGAGAGGTAAAATGACTTGCCCAAGGGCATACAGAATCATAATTGGAACCTGACTTCCTTCCACTATTCAATAATTGCCGCTCTCAAAAGGGGCTTGAAGGTCATCAAAGTTATGCTTTCCACCTCCCACAAAAGTTCCAGGATGCTGAAAAGGGAGTGGATTAGGGAAAAGAAGTGTTATTAGGAGATAACTCTCCATGAACCCTTTCTCCACCAAGATAGTTGATATGATCCCTATGGGATAAATGACAAAGCTAAATGATCCCTGGCCCCTAAGATGTACCTATAGCCAAAGGTTCTGACATTGAGACCAGAGGAAAGAAGGGAGGCCCAGGAAAAAAGAGAAAGGCATGTCTGGGATTCAGCCCACGCCTACCCTAAAGATAGAAGAGGATAATATTTCACACTGGGATAATTGTAATACATGAATTTCATTAAGGGTTTTTCTCAAACCATATTTTTATCTGGTTACAAAGGTAATGCATATTCATTAGAATTATCTTGGAAAATATACAAAGGTAAAAAGAAGAAAATAAGTCACTTATAATACCACCACCAGACACAGCCACATTTTACAGTCTGATGTATTCATTTCTGCTTTGTTTTATCTGCATACATACATTTTAATACCAAAAAATGATATCATCCTGTTCTTGCTATTTTTGTAGCCTGCCTTTTCAGGTAATACTCCACTTACCTTTTTCTAAAGCATGAATGTTTCCTCCAAATTCCATGATAGCACAGTGAACCCTTTCAGCAGGTATTAGAACTTATTCAGTCTTCATTTCTGAGATGTCAAGGCCGTGTCTAGATTTTCACTATTATAAACAATGCTTCTCCCCAAATCATGATTGTCTTCCTAGAAAAAATCCCTAGATGTAAAAAATTCCTAGATATTTGTAAGGCTTCGATGAATGCTACCAAAATGTCCTCCAAAAAAGGATGTGCTGATTTATATTCCCAGCAGCAAATAGAGAATGCTCTCTTCAAAAACAAAGTATAAGGAGCAGTGGTGCATGTTATAGTCCCAACTACTCGGTAGGCTGAGACAGAAGGACTTCTTGAGCCCAGGAGTTCAAGGCCAGTCTGGGAACATAGCTAGACAATGTCTCTAAAAAAAAAAAAAAAGAAAAAAAAGAAAAGAAAAGAAAGTAAAAGAAGAAATTAAAAAAAAAGTCACAAAAAGCTGCTCAACTACTGAATGCAAGTAGCTCTGTTAATGTAGTTTGTCAGACTATAACTAGATTAGAGCAAGAAATTATTCTGTCTCTTATATATAATTTACTTACCTTCCTTTTTGTATCCTCAGTACTTTAAGAGAACAGCCCTAACTCTATCATTGGTTTGTCCAGGAAACAGTGGTGCCAACTCCCTAAGGTTTCCTGGATGCCTCCAAGGTAATCCATTGACTAGTTTTTATTTAACTTTGTAAATTCTCATCCTTTGAAAGATATGATTGCTTTCTGGGTTGCTGACTCCAGGGAACATTCCTTTCAAGGTAAGATCTTTTAACATATAAAAGGATAGTACATCAGGGTAAATCACCCATCAAATCAAGTAATCCATCTTCCCAGATGACTACTTAACTATCTGACACTGTATAAATATTCACAAAAATCCCAACAGGTATGACCTCTTTGGGTTCCTTTACTGATAAGAAAGACTCATTGATCCTAAAAACCTAAAAAGCCAGAATCACAATAGGAAAGATTGGAAGCTCCTGATAAAGCAGTTGGTGGAGTTCAGCATCAATCCGGTTCCAATACACTGGAGAAAAGCTAATTGATGGCAGAAAACCATGATTAATTTTAGAATAAACAATATCATGACTCAAATGAGTTATGAGTTGTTGGAGAGAAGAGGCACATTTAATAGAACATGACCTACTCAGACATGTAATTCTTTCCTTACCCCAGCAAAACTAAGTATGGTAAAAATGCCAGAAACAGCTTTGCAATTGGAATATGCAATTTAACATAAGTAAAGATTACTCCCAGGTAGTTTATTGCTTTAACTACACTGAGGCATGTCCCTGTAGCAGACAGCATAATGACTCTCATTTCATTTTTGGTTTGTGCCAAATATCTTCAGTTAGTTTTGCTTTATTGGCTTCACGCAATTTATGGCAGCACTAGAATGCGATTGTAATGCAACTAGTATTTTAGTTTTATCTTCCACTGGTAATTTTTCTTATTTATGGTGACTATATTGTCTGCATTAATACAAGCCATAGAAATTATACAGCGTGGAACCTTGTTTTCAGCAGCTCCCTTTCTCATGAAGAGCAGAACCATAAGAGCCAACTCCCATAACCCAGTGACAGCCAAGTATGTGCCAGGGGAGAGGCAACACCATAAATAACAGCACTTACAACTCCGTAAAGTGATTCATTTGAGGAAGAATGGCTAGAAAGCTTCATTTTCCCATTGATTCAAAAAGAGACATGCTCCTAAAGACTTTTTGTTTATAAGTATTTCTCAAATAAATTTTTAGAATGCAAAATAAGTGTCAAAGTTGGTAGCATTGGGGGGAGACTAGGACCTTCAGTTATTCTTTGAAAATATGTTTATTTACCTGGTTTGCATTTAATTGATCTGATATTGCAAAGGTACTGTAATCTGCTAGGGAATTATTTGACTATTTCTAATTTCTTGAAAGTTGGCTAAGTGACATTCTAAATATAATTGTACCTATAGTTAGCCCAGATCAATAACGCACACCATTTTCTTAGGGGGCAGTATTTTGTTGGCCAGGGGGCTGGGTTTGAACCCGCCACCTCTGGTGCCCTACCCCTTTGAGCCACAGGCACCACCCAGGGGGCAGTTTTTTATAAAAGGAAGAAAGAGGACCAGATCTTCTAGTTCTGATAACTCCTTATTCTACAACCTATGTAAAGCTAGTCCAAAAAAGAACCAAATTAAAGTCCTTTGGGCCCTGCTGAAAATACATTTCTCAACCTTGTTCTTGTATCCTTCCTAAATTTTGCTATGAGTCATTTATCCTATTGGCTACAACGTAGATCTTTTAAGTGTCCTCTGTTAAAATCCAGGTTTCCAGGAAAGTGTAAAAAGCAAACTATTAACAGTCATTACTTCTACATAAAACGAGTTTATGAAATTAGTGTATGAATACACAGCAGAGCCCTAATAGAAGAGCATATGGCATAGCTATGTTTTGAGAGCAGAAGGGAAAATTCAAATCATGACTTTGTATACAATAATCTCAGGCAGCACAGTGTACAGGGGCAGCCATGAAACCACCGAGAAGAGTGGGCATCAGTGGCCACGAAGTAAACATATGAAATGCGGCTGCTTTTCCTTGCTCTGATGAAGCATCCAGTACTAACCCCATCCTACCTGCCATCTTATCTTGTAAGTGCCCACGTCTTAAAGATAAGTTCCAGATTTTGAGTTTTCACAAGTAACGTTCTGGGCTCTAAAGGATTCAAAAGCGTAACAACAAAAACCAATCCCTGATCACTCATTGGAGGCCCATTAAACATATTCCTGATTGTCATATAACACACCAGTGTTGATCCCTTGGTCTAAACATAAAGCAGAAGTTAACTCCATCTCAGAAAGAGCTATCATCCCTCAAAGATTATAGCTTCCTTAGCTTGCTGGATTTATTCTCAGAATTTCACATGGTCTTTCTTCTCAGTAAGCCACAGGGCTAATCATCTCAACCCAGCATCTTGTATAAGGAGCAAAAAAGTTTTAAGTACAATTTATCTACAAGTACGACTCTACACTCTTGCTTGTTGTATATAATATTAATATACCTTCTTGAGGAGTTAGTTATGAACAATGTAAGACTTCATAACACATTTATTAGTCTATCATCAGCCTTTGATTTTGTGGATAGGGACTGTCTTTACACTAAATTTGATGATCTTGGCACAAATCCCAGATGATTAACATTGCCTAAAATGTGCATCATAATACCACTGCCAAAATTGAAATGGCTAGCAATGATCTCGGGCCAGACAAAAATCTCATTTTTAAACAGAATGAAGCAGGACTTTCTGAATCCTATTTCATTTTAACTTGTATACATGAGGCAACTTGATTCTACCAGGTATTTTACACACTTAAAATGCCTGCCCTCCCACCATCGTTAATAGGAAGATGGATGAGTACACTGATGGTGAAACTTTACGACACAGAGAGCCTTAATACCCAGCTCAAACTGTTGGCTAATCACTATCAAAAAGAGCAATTCAAATTCAACTATGCCAAAAAGAAATGATTGATTTGGGCAAGAATCTGTCAATGTTCAAATGGGCCATTCTACAAAGCTCCATCCATCAAATTAAAGCTTGCTGTAATCTGAGGCTACATTTGTAGCTAATTCATGCTGTTGAATTTGGGGCTGTGCGCTTCCAAAGAGGCTTCAAAAGGGATTCCTGGAGGCCACTTCATGTCACTGGAAGCCTTCCGTTTTCCTCACTAAAATGCTCCTTTCCTGGTTCTATGATGAGGAATTACGGGGTCTCACATGAGAGCTTCTCCCAGCATTCCAGTATATTCGTTGCTTCATTTTGAGGAAAATGTTTTCTTGTCTATGGGCTCCCCTGTGGCTCACCACCATGCAAAGGGTGAGCACCCTGCTTCAGGGCAAAACACAGGCTTGACACATTTTTTTTTCCTTGAATAGAAAGTCATCTTTGTCAGCTGGGATCTACATGCCTATTGCTTGGCTGGATAACACCACAATAAACCAGTGTTTTTCAACCATTTTTATTTCACACTTGATACTATAGTTAAACTTTCCTGGCACACTTAAATTATGTCGATTAAAAAAAAAGGTAAAAAAAGAATATATTTACTGTCCTTTGAACTTCTTTTGAAAATAATTTAATTAATGATCTTTAAAATTTTTCACAGCATGTCTTAAGATCCTCTCATTGCATACCAGTGTACTTCTGCACACCGGTTGAAAATCACTGCAATAGCCCTGTCCTTGAAAGCTCACACACTACAAATTGTGGTGCGTGCACACCATGGAATACTATTCAGCCCTAAAATAATAGTGACTTCTCATCTTTTGTAATATCCTGGATGGAATTGAAACACATTCTTCTTAGTAAAGAATCACAAGAATGGAAAAGCAATTATCCAAGGCATTCAATGATATGAAGCCAGGGGACAATCTAATGCATGCTCACATAGGAGAAAAACTCACTTCAATACAAGTTGAGGGGAGGGGTAATGAAGGAGGAGGAAGAGGAGGGAGTTGGCAAATCTTTTGTGCATAGGACATAACCACAAGAGGGACTCTACCTAACAAAATCAAATATTTTGTACTGGTTATTTGTACCCTTACATTAACCTGAAATAAATACACTTTTCAAAAAAAAATTAAAAAGAAAGAAAGAAAGCTCACACACTAAAGCTGACTCTGCATGATCAATTAGAAAAGGAAGGACTTTTTGTTTATTTGTTCATGGGGGTTATCTGTTTGCTATCTTAATACTGGGCAACTCACAGAATCACTACAGGTGGGGGAACTAGGTTTATGGTTTAGTTTCCAGGAACGGTGCCCAAAACCACACCACATCCTGAGCTGATGAGGAAACCATTGGCACTGGCACTTCAACTGGCCCCTCTGCCACTTTAACACGAGGAACTTCATCCACCTTGCCACAACTATTGCGCCCCCAGTACTGGGAGAGCTCCATGTCCCTGCCTCCTTGCAGCTTTGAGGCTTTGGATTTAACCAATCGGCAGAGTCTAAATCATATTCCTGATCCTTAGTTTCAAGGAACACTAGGAAAACAAGTGTAGAATATTTTTAGGGTAGTTTTTGCCCCAAACCAAGATTCAAAAACTGAGGAGCTTTCTAAGCAAAGAACAGTATTATTACGTGGCCATGACAAATAACAAATATCCACTACAACTACCATTTGGGTACTATACTTCCAAAGTATCATTTATATAATAACTAGTACTGTATTTATGAATCAGAATTTGTGTAAAGAGCAAGCTAGCCATTCTTCTTTCTTTTTTTTTTAAGAGATGGGATCTTGGCCAGACTCACACCTATAATCCTGGCACTCTGGAAAGCCAATGCAGTTTATATTGCCTAAGCTCACAAGTTCCATACCAGCCTGAGCAAGAGTAAGACCTGTCTCTACTAAATATAGAAAAACTATCCAGGTGTTGTGGTGGGCACCTGTAGTCCTAGCTACTGGGGAGGCTGAGGCAAGAGCAATCCTTGAGCCCAAGAGTTTGAGGTTTCCATGAGCTATGATGACACAGCACTCTATCCAGGTGACAGAGTGAGACTCTTATCTCCAAAAAAAAAAAAATCAAAGAGAGAGAGAGAGATGGGATCTTGCTATGTTGCCTGAATTGGAGTGTGGTGGCTTTTTGCAGGTGTGATCATAGCTCACTGTAGCCCCAGACTCCTGGCCTCAAGCAATTCTCCCAACTTAGCCTCCTCCCAAAAATCTGGGACTACAGGTGCGTACCACCCTGCCCAGCATTAGGCATTCCTTTAGGTCAACAATGCTAGTGGTTCCAAAACCTAACTATTCATCAGAATAATTAGACGACCTTTGTTCAGGTCCCATGTATGGCAATTATGATTCCATAGAAATCTGTACAGGGCCTCAGAATCTGTATCTTTAACAAACCTCCCAGGTAAGTGACACAATCAATCTCCAGTCATTCAATAACTGTTTTGTTTTTTTTTTTTTGAGACAGAGCCTCAAGCTGTCCCCCTGGGTAGAGTGCCGTGGCATTACAGCTCACAGCCACCTCCAACTCCTGGGCTCAAGTGAGTCTCCTGCCTCCGCCTCCCAAGTAGCTGGGACCACAGGTGCCCACCACAATGCCCGGCTATTTTTTGGTTGCAGCCGTCATTGTTGTTTGGCGGGTCCGGGCTGGGGATTCGAACCTGACACCTTAGGTGTACGTGGCTGGCGCCTTAGCCGGTTGAGCTATAGGCGCCGAGCCAATAACTGCTTTTTGAACCCCTATCCCTATACTCATCGTCCACAGACAGCAAATACTGGGCTACATTATCTTTGCTCCTAAAGTCGAAGACATAAGCCACATAATCCATTCTCATATTCCATAAATGTACTATGAAGGATGTCATATTCAAGGGAAACTAATAGGTAGTGATTAAGTTAAGAATGGTGTATCTATATGGTGAACTTTCATGCAGGATTTTAAAATGTTCATTGTAAAAAACAAAAATAAACCCTAAGGCCCCCAACTGACTGAATAGACCCCCGCTTGGCCAAGGGGACCCCAGAGAAACCTTAAAACTGAATTCTTAGCCTGGGGGATGGGAGGTCAGACATACCTTGTTATATCCCCTCCCTAATTATAGCCACTCCCTCACTACCATTAGATTTTCTTCCCTAATGGTTAAACAGAAACCAGCCCATTGGAAAGACTGGCTCCACCCCTGCTTTAAACCAACCTGTGACTACTCCCTCCCTTTTTGCAGTTTCAACACCACAACTGACCATTATTCTTTCCTAATAAGAGATCACGGACCATGGAATGGTTTTGACTAGCCTATGAAGGCTGCACACAGAGGATATTTGCATCTTCTGCTTCACCTTTTTGACATCAGAGGCCCCAAAACTCCATGCTTGGATCATAACACCACCAATTTTTTTTAACATGAGACCCGTGAAGGGGCATGAAGCTCAGTTGCATGTGCCCGTGTTTCTCTTTTCATCAACATTCATGACTCCTCTTACAGTTTGTTAAATACGCACATTCGGCCACCCCACTCAGTCACAAATTCCCATTCCCTTTACTTCTCCCTCCAAGTGCTTACTCTCAGCTCCTGCCTAAGACAGTGCTTCCCAGCCTGCAAGATGACCATTTGCAGGCTGCATCCCTTATGAGAAGTAAAGCTCTCCTTTCCAAATTTATGAACTTCATCATTCTTCAGTTGACAATCATAAATAGCTTTTAATGGCATGAGAAAGTGTCTATTATACCATATTAAGAGAAAAGAAATGACACTCAATACTGATGCGTGGGGGGGGGGGCATACTCTCAACCGTGTAAAGTAAATGTATGCATAAATGACAAAAGCGAGATTTCATGTGTATACGACACACCTTTTCTTCTTCACCCACTAAGGGGAGAGAGGTCAAAAAAAGGAAGTGCTGAAGATTACATAGAACTAGATGAATATATTTTGATACTGTGCTTTCAAAGGAAAGTGACTATAGAACTTTTTATTTCCTAGGAGTATAAAATAGACATGGGGGCTGCACAAGTTTTCATTCAAAGGCAGTGGAAAAACTAGTCCAACCGAGAAAGTTTAAAGAGGTAGCAGAAGTAAAAGTAAAATCGCTTTCTGATTACATACCACAAGACGTACTTGTTCAGAGTATCTTTAAAAATCACATGAGGGAACTAATCCCAAAGAGAGAGAGACAACAGGCAACGAACTGCACAATGTACACACTCAAGAAATTCAGATGATGGGTGGCACCTGTGGCTCAGTGGGTAGGGCGCTGGCCACTTACACCGGGGCTGGCGGGTTGGAACCCAGCCCAGGCCTGCTAAAACAACAATGACAACTGCAACAATAACATAAAAATAGCTGGACGTTGTGGTGGGCACCTATAGTCCCAGCTACTTAGGAGGCTGTAGCAAGAAAATCTCTCGGGCCCAGGAGTTTGAGGTTGCTGTGAGCTGTGACACCATGGCACTCTACCCAGGGCAACAGCTTGAGACTCTGCCTGAGAAAAAAAAAAGGGAAAGAAATTCAGATAATGGATCAATATAAAAAATTCTTTAAGTAACTATGTTTTAATTTTTTAATGTAAAGAAATAGAATTGATTAGATAAGATTGGGCATTATGATGAAAGAAAATTTTGTTTTGTTTTGTTTTGTTTTTGAGATAGAGTCTCACTCTGTGCCCTGGGTAGAGTGCCATAGCGCCCTAGCTCACAGCAAACTCAAACTCTTAGGTTCAACTGATCCCCTTGCCTCACCCTCCCAAATAGCTGGGACTATAGGTGCTCACCACAACAGCTGGCTAGTTTTTGCATTTTTAGTAGAGACGAGGTCTCACTCTTATTCAGGTTGGCATGGAATTCCTGGGCTCAGGTGATCCATCAGCCTCAGCCTCCCAGAGGGCTAGGATTACAGGTGCAAGTCACTGCATCTGGCCAGGAAAAAAAAATTTCTTTTGGAAAAATCTAGCCAAATCAGCCATGAGTGGTGTCTCACACTTGTAATCCTAGCACTCTGGGAGGCCGAGGAGGGTGGATCACCTGAGCTCACAAGTTTAAGACTAGCCTGAGCCAGAATGAGACTTATGTCCAAAAATAGCCAGGCATTGTGGTGGGAACCCATAGTCCCTGCTACTAGGAGGCTGAAGCAAAATAATTGCTTGAGCCCAAGAGTTAGAGGTTGCTGTGAGCTGTGACACCAAGGCACTCTACTGTGGGTGACAAAGTGAAACTCTGCCTCAAAAATAAAATTAAATTAAATTAAACCTACCCAAGTAAAGTTTGTGAATTAGAGATACCACCTACCCCCAGGGAGAATACCCTGCATCACAAAATCTCAAAGCTGCAGATGCTGGCATGGATGTGGAGAGACAGGAACCCTTTTACGCTGCTGGTGGACTAGAAACTAATACAACCTTTTTGGAAGGAAGTATGGAGAATCCTACTTCTCCCAGAGTGCTAGGGTTGATCCTACAATACCATTCTTGGCATCTACCCAGAAGAAAAAAAAAAATCATTTTACCATAAGGACATTTGCTCTAGACTGTTTATCCCAGCTCAATTTACAACTGCCAAAATGTGGAAACAATCTAAATACCCACCAATCCAGGAATGGATTAACAAATTGTGATGTATGTATACCATGGAATACTATTCAGCCATTAAAAGAGATAGAGACTTGAATACATTCTTCTTACTAAGGCATCAGAAGAATGGAGAAGGAAGAATCTAATGTACTCAATTCTAATATGAAGGCAGTAGATGACCTAATACGTGGTGGGGGGTGGGGGAATGAGGGAGCAGGGAGAGGAGGGAAAGGCAGGGAGGTTACAGTGCATGGCACACCTCTTGGGGGCGAGACACAAGTATAAGAGTGAATTTACCTAATAAATGCAATCAGTGCAACTTCATTCTTTGTACCCTCCATGAATCCCAAACAATAAAAAAATAGTAATAGTAAAGAAAAATAAATAAATAAAGCTCATGAAATAAAAATGAGAGAATAGGTTATGCAGTAGACTAGACATTGTGGGGAAAGACTAGTGAACTGGAAAATAAATCTTAGGAAACCACCCAGAGTGTTTCTGAACTTTTTAAAGATGCTGATGTCCCATCACCAGTGGATTTCTCAGATTCTGCTTCCCCTATATGTTACCTGCCACTTTCCCCCAGTTCTTACCAGCCAGCTCCTCCAAGTAGGGCTAGGGGTGTGATATTTCATCCCAGAGGCATAACTGTATTTCCTGACTGGGCAGACCTGACTATAACTCGTAGGAGGTAATAACAAACAAGACCTTAGAAAGACAAGCATTGTCATAACCTTGCCTAACAAGATCTCCAGGCAAGAGAAGACTTGCTTTCTCCTAGCAAAGTGGAAACTCTGCTCTGCCATCCAAGAGTTATAGGACAATCTGGGGGTTCTGAGATTCTCAGGCCTGTCCATCAAAATGTCCTGATGCCAGAACTCAGAGTTTCAACTCTTCTCCTACCGGGGCCCAGCCTTTGGCATAGGAGACTTCGTTGGGTTGTGCTTTCATCTCCTTTGTAGTTTTGCTATCCTTAAAATTGATTCCTGAGCCTGGACTTGGGCACTCCTGCTCTGCAGCTGCAGGAGATGAATCTCTTTAAAGCTCGCCTTTCTGACTCTCATAGTGTGCCTGAGTTGACTATTAGCTGAATTGAGTCTGCATTTTCTATTTTTAGGACTTCTGTATCAGTCAGGGTTGGATCAGAAAAATAGAACCACCAGGAATAATCTAGAATATGGGATTTGTTACAAGGACACAACTTTATATAATTTGGGGAGCTGCTTATACAGCTTATGTAGAGCTGTTGTACCTGCATCCCGTGCTAAGAAGGAACTCAGCCAGAGAGGAAGTCCGGCTCCGGAGTCAGAGAAGCTGAAAGGGGAGACCTAAGGGTAGATGGAAGAGATGGGACCAGCAGCTGCTTCCCACCATGAGGTGAGGCAGCAGATCAACAACCAAGTGCATGGGCTGCAATAGAGGCCGGCACCCTGCTCACCTCCTGAGTGTAAAACAACTATGGCTGCCTGCCCATGGGCACACAAGATCACATGACCCAGGCTATGTGGAGAGGGAGGAAAGGGAGTTCTGGGAAGTGTAGTTCTGGCTTAGCTAAAGTGACACAGAGCAAATCTAACATAGCTCCTATGGCAGTTAACAGAAGTCAACCAACCCTACAATCCATGTAATTATCAGTTTCCTATTATTCAAGTGTCATAGTGACTACAAAGCCAGTGCTCCACGTCCCATCTGTCAGGCTATCTTGGCACTCTGTCCTCCCAGTGAGAATCTAGTAATGGTGGTGCTCTAGAAGAACAAGGGTTTCATCCCACCTACCACCAGTAGTGGGATCCTTATTACCCTCTGACCAGAGAGCAAGACCGGTTTAGTTTCTAAACCATTATCTGCTGGATTCCTCCCAGAAAGCAGAACTTGAGACAAGGACTTGTGTGCAGGCAGATAACTTGGGAGATGATTCCAGGAATAGGAGAGCTGACCAATCACAGCCCAACCATAGAAAGAGTCTCCCTTTTCTCCAGCATCCACTTTAGAAAAAGTTTCCAGAGACGATAACAGCTCCTCTAAGACATGTAAGTAATCCTTACCAATGCAGCAAAGCCAATGAGTGCGTGAATCCCTGGGTTCCTCATCACTGTGGGAAACTAGGGTCTGACTCTGCCGGGATCTCTGAGAAGTTACATAAAATACATCTCAGAATATTCCACAAGAAAGATGGATAGGCTTGGCGCCTATGGCTCAAGCGGCTAGGGCGCCAGCCACATACACCTAGGGTGGCGGGTTCGAATCCCCAGCCTGGGCCCGCCAAACAACAATGATGGCTGCAACCAAAAAATGGCCGGGCGTTGTGGCGGGCGCCTGTGGTCCCAGCTACTTGGGAGGCTGAGGCGGGAGACTCGCTTGAGCCCAGGAGTTGGAGGTTGCTGTGAGCGTGATGCCATGGCACTCTACCCAGGGGGACAGCTTGAGGCTCTGTCTAAAAAAAAAAAAAAAAAAAGAAAGATGGATAAAGGAATTATCCCTTTAATAGGTAAGGAAAATTATCCACTTTCTCCCCTTCCACATGGGACAAGGTTTGTATTCCAAGATATTAACTCTCTCTTACTTTCAGGAGGCAGGTGCATGAGTTTCATGGCAGTTCTAGAGCCATCCCAATTGCTGTGACCCCAGAGAAGCCCGGGACAGAAAGTGAAAGCCAGGCAAGATAGCTGAGCCCAGGCGATCAGGTTTCACCTGCACAAAACTGGTTGCTGCAGCAACCACCAAAGTGAAAAGTGAGACAAGAGAATGTAGGATATAAAATGGGGCACAAGAACCATCCAAGAAGAGGAAGAAGAGGAGGAGGAAAGGAAGAAACTAAAGAGGAAGACATAGAAATACTGACAGTTCTGGTCCATCTAATAATACCTGACTAGGTGGAAATTGGAGATGCAACAAGCAGAGGGTCATTTTAACAAGCAGATGCCAGGAATCCTCGGGCCATCCCAGCTGCTGGCTGATGACACATGGGTGGCAGGACATCAGCGTTGGTCTGCATATACAGGCAGTCCCCAACTTACAAACATCCAGCATGGGTACAACTCCCACTTATGAATGGAGGCAATTACAATCAGTCCCCGAGTTACAAACGTCCAACTAATGATCAACTCATGCTTATGAACAGAGGCTGTAACAATTAATAGGTAAATGTACCTGTTCCAACTTACTTACAAATTCAACTTAAGAACCTATCTCATTTTTAACCCAGAGGCTGCCTATACCTCTTCACAGGGTCTCAGAAGGATGGTCATCCCCCTTGCTCTCCTAAAGTGACCCAGTTCTGTACATTTTATTGACTGTGAGAAAGGAACAAATAGAGGCAGGACAACTCCCTCTACATAGGAAGCTAGGGGCAGGAGCCTGGTTCTGTGGAATGGCTCAGAAGAATGAAGATCTAAGTGCCCTCCCAGCGAATCCTGCCAAGAGCACTTCATCACAGCTTAAACTCTTCCCTGACAGGTTCCGATTTTCTACTTTGTCTCTAAAGAGCAGCTGGGGTAAAAAGGAGGGAGGCTGAGAATAGATTTATTTGAGAATGCTGACCAATCACAGCCCACCCATAGAAAGAGACTCCCTTTTCTCCAGCATCCACTTTAGAAATGTTTTCAGAGAGGGCAACAGCTTCTTTAAGACGTGTAATCCTTATCAATGCGGCAAAGGGGCTATCAAAGAAGGAAAGATCACATGGTTGTTAAGATAAAGGTTTGGCTGTTCCAGGGTGGGCTTATCAAGCTTTAGCAGTAAGTGAGTTTTGTTGCTTCCCCTGCATTTAAAAAGTTCATTGATTTGCAGCTAATACCAAGTTGTCATAGTTTGATGAGTAACAGCTTGTGGTTTGCAGAATCAAAGCCTTTTCCTGAATCAATAATAACAGATTCACTGAGGTGCCTGAGCATTTGCAGAGAGGGGAAAAGCTGAGAAAGACAGTCGGGGAGAGAAAGGAAGTAAATTTGGTCAGACGGTAAGTGGTCTATAAAGGAGGAAAAATGGCACTCTGCCTCCCAAAGCCCTCAAAAGCAGCAAAAATTGAGCCTTTTAAAAATTCAAAACAACTTGTAAAGAAGCCGTTGTTGGGTAAAATATAGAGAGATTAATGTGTACATACACACATATAATAAATTGACTCTAAAGAAAAAATGTCAAATTGAAGATTTTTTAAAAGCTCATCAACTGATTAAATCTTTATCAGGACAGCTTTCCTACATCCTGAGCATGGCATAACTGAGCATTTTCCTAGACTCAGTTATTTGGAAAACAGTGACCAGTAGTTACTTCTCTTTTTCCCCCAGGGAAAATACACACACACACACACACACACACCCCACACACAGACCGGCACATGTGCACGCACGCACGCACACAAACCCATTAGATTAGCCCTGAACCCAACTAAAAGAGATAAATCTCTAAAAATATCTTAGTGTCGTGTTGGACTTTGAAAGCATTTTCTCAGCCTGCTCCATTTGAGTTTCATAGTGTCCATGTTGGGCTGAGAGAGCTGTTATTTTTATCCACTTTTGAATGAGGAGAAAATTGAGTCTTAGAGGGAGTCAGAACATCCAGCCTGATTCTCCAGGCGCTGCCCAGGGCAGACATCATGAATTGATCGAGTCGCTCATTCCCAAGAAGTTCAGACTAAGCCTCAGAATCCTTTCCTCAGCTGACCTCCAGGGAGTCGCTATCAATTAATAGGAGATGACATGAAAGATAAAATCTATTTGCCATCTTGGACCCAAGTGATATCCCCAAGGTCATAGAACTGCTTGATGGACCAAAGCCAGGTCACACATCTCTTGTTCTAGTGCTTTCTTTATGAAGGAAAATACTCTTACACCTGTGTGGGGAGATTGCTAGCTTTGCCACAAGCAAAAGCTACTGCCCCCTGTCTGTCATCCTGTGTAGAGTGCCACTCTGTCATCCTGTGTAGAGTGCCATGACATCATTGTAGCTTACAGAAACCTCAAACTCTTAGATTCAAGAGCTCCTCTTGCTTCAGCTTCCCAAGTAGCTGGGACTACAGATTTTCTATTTTTAATAGAGACAGGGTCTTGCTCTTGCTCAGGCTGGTCTCAAACCCCTGAGCTCAGGCAATCCACCTGCCTAAGCCCCATCTGGGGCTTTTTTGCTTCTCTGCACACAACTGCCAAACCCCATTCACACTCACTGCTTAAGAAGTTGAAGATATAAAGGAGAGCTCCTAGAAATTTCAAATTACATTTGTGGTTTACATAATATTTCTATCAGACAGTATTGCCCTAGATGGTAGGTAGCTGTCAGAATCTTTAAATCAAAGACCTGTGTTCTTTAACTTAAATATTTATTGAGTCCTAGTAAGTAACACAATTTCAGAGAGTGACAAATACAGAGAAAAAGATGAAAAGGGGGGAGGGAAGACAGAATGACAATGATGGGGTTGAGATGAGTAACTTTACATAAAGTGATCATGGAAGGCCTCTCTAAAGAAGTGACACCGGAAAAGAAAGGATGAAGTGAGGGACACACCATGTGAAGATCTTGTGAAAGAATATTCTGGGCAACTGCAGGGGGAGGTAGTTGTGCTGGAGTGAGAAATAACACAAGGAATATGGCAGGAGATGTCAGGGACAGGCAGGAGTCAGCTCACCAAAGGTGTCATAGTCCATGCTGAGGAGTTTCTGTTCTATTCTAGATGCAATGGGAAGCCCTATACCAGTTGAAGCAGGCAAGTAATGAACCTGGTTAAGTTCTAAAAGACTGCATGACCACGTGTATTTTTTTTTTTTTTGAGACGGAGCCTCAAGCTGTCCCCCTGGGTAGAATGCCATGGCATCACGCTCACAGCAACCTCCAACTCCTGGGCTCAAGCGAGTCTCCTGCCTCAGCCTCCCAAGTAGCTGGGACCACAGGCGCCCGCCACAACGCCCGGCCATTTTTGGTTGCAGCCATCATTGTTGTTTGGCGGGCCCGGGCTGGGGATTCGAACCCGCCACCTTAGGTGTATGTGGCTGGCGCCTTAGCCGCTTGAGCCACAGGCGCCGAGCTGACCACGTGTATTTTTAAAGATCATTCACAATGAACTTAATGGAAGAGGGAGCAAATAATGACACAGGGACATGCAGGGGTCACTTACTACAATACTTCAGTTGAAGTTTTTCAAGAAGAAATTAGAAACAGAAGGCTGATGGTTGGAAGAGAGTAGTCCAGAGACATAGAATGATTTGGGGATCAAAAGCTGTGTCAGTCTGGGTCCTTCGAGAAACAGACACAAAGACAGGATTAGACATGCAAGAGATTTATTGGGGGAAACGCCTGTGAAGGATGAAAAGAAAGGAGGCAGAGAACACAGAGAGAGCCTTCACACCACAAGGCAGGGCTGGCACCTGTGCAGGACAAGGGGAAGGAGGGTGGAAGGAAAACTCTCAGACAGCAACATCACACCTAGAAAGCTTCGGCCAGGACTGTGAGGAGTCCTCGTGTGAAAATTGCCAATCATGGTGGCTCACACCTGTTGTCTCAGCACTTTGGGAGGCTAAGTCAGGAAAATCCCTTGAGACCAGGCATTCAAGACCAGACAGGGCAATACAACAAGGCTCCATCTCTACAAAAAAATGAAAATAGCCATTGGAATGGCCCTACTGACCTTAGTCATTTACTGGGAACAGCCAGAGGGAAGCTTGGCCTTGGCAAGGATGCAGGCAGGGATCCAGAAGGACAGCAGCTGGGGCCATCAGTCAGGCATGCTTCCTGCAGCGGTTATGAGCAACTGGTTTTCATGCCACCAGGGCAGCCAAAGATGTGAACAAGATCATCCGTTCCTGTCTTTTCACAGACTTGGTTTCTGCATCATCAATCAATTAATCTGTACTTGAGCATGCTTTAGAAAGTTGCATCCTTAGAAAACCTCTTGACCTCACATCCCCTATATTGATGCTGTCTCTTGTTTCCACATGCACCCAAGTTTCTACATGCAGTGATCCACTAAAGCTGCCTCTACTCTCTCATCTCAATGCTCTTTTCAATCCACTTTACTCTCCTTTCTGCTCCTATGACAGCCCTCAAGGTAAGGCCTCCTGTTAAGGCCACTAGTGACCTTCATCTTACTAAGTCCAATACAGACTTTCTATTTGTCTTCTTACCTGATCTCTTGGCACCATGTGATGAGGTTGATTATTCACTCATTTTTAAAAGTACTTTGTCTTCACTGGTTTCTGTGATGTCACATAGTACTTTCTACCCCTCTTGTTATTTACCTGCTGGTTCTGCATTACCTCCAAACCGTTGCTCTTTTTCCTCTTACTTCAGGCTCTTCCCCTCAACCTGGAATAGTCCATTGCCTTCCTGTGTGGTGGGGAGCTGCCTTGACAGCATAGCATTCAACGTTTCTCCTCTGGTGCTTAAAGTAAAAACTCTGTGCTTGGCCCTCCAGATTTTGTCTCCTTGGAAATCACAAATTCTTTCTCTTCTCTGCAAAAATCTGTCCCTCTCAAATGAAAAGAGTTAATTTCTTCTATTTTTGTTGTTGTTGTTAAGATTGGGTCTCACTGTCACCTGGATAGAGTGCAGAGGCGTCATTGCAGCTCCCAACAACCTCAAACCCCTGTGCTCAAGTGATCCTCCTGCCTCATCCTCCCAAGTAGCTGGGACTACAGGCACCCACTACAACACCCAGCTAATTTTTCTTTTTCATTTTTTTTATTAAATCATAACTGTATACATTGTAGCATTATGGGGTACAATGTGCTGATTTTATATACATTTTTGAATGCTTACATAAAACTGGTTAACATAGCCTTCACCTAACTTACTTATTATGTTAAGACATTTATACTCTACACTCAATAGATTTGACATGTACCCTTGCAATATGCATCATAGGTGTGATTCCATCATTTACCCTCCCTCCATCCACCATCCACCGTTCCCCTTACCCCCTCCTGTTCCCTCCTTCATCCTGGGCTATAGTTGTGTTTTATCTTACATATGAAAGTGTGGGTGATTATAAATTGGTTTCATAATAGTATTGAGTACATTGGATACTTTTCTTTCATTCTCGAGATACTTTACTAAGAAGAATATGTTGTAGCTCCATTTATGCAAACATAAAAGAGGTAAAGTCTCCATATTTTTCAAGGCTGCATAATATTCCATGGCATACATACATACCACAATTTGTTAATCCATTCATGGGTCCATGGGCACTTGGGCTTCTTCTATGACTTGGCAATTATGAATTGAGCTGTAATAAACAATCTGGTGCAAATATCCTTGTTGTAAAGTAATTTTTGGTCTTTGAATTTCTCTGATAATTAAAGATAATGAGCATTTTTTCATGTGTCTGTAGGCCATGTGCCTTTAGAGACAAGGTCTCCCTCTTGTTCAGGTTGGTCTCAACCTTCTTACCTCAAGCAATCTTCTCCCCTTCGCCTCCCAGAGAGCTAGGATTACAGGGGTGACCCATCATGCCTCTTTGATATTATTTTAAAAATAATCTATTTTGTCTGGGAGTGGTGGCTAATGCCTAAATTCCTAACACTCTGGGAGGCTGAGGCAGGAGAATTACTTCATTCCAAAAGTTTGAGGTTGCTTGAGCTAGGCTGACATGCCATGGCACTCTAGGCAGGGTGACACTCTCACTCTGTCACCCTCAGTAGAGTGCCATGCCATCACAGCTCACAGCAACCTCCAGCTCTTGGGCTTAGGTGATTCTCTTGCCTCATCCTCCTGAGTAGCTGGGACTATAGGCGCCCGCCACAACACCTGGCTATTTTTTTGTTGCAGTTTGGCCAGGGCTGGGTTTGAACCCACCACCCTCGGTATATGGGGCCGGCACCCTACTCACTGAGCCACAGGCACTGCCCATTAGCTAAGATGCCATGGCACTCTACCAGGGCAACAGAGTGAGACTCTGTCTCAAATAAATAAATAAACACACACAAAAAATAAAATGAACAAATTGCCATATATCCATCCAATGGAATACCATATAGGAATAAAAATGAATGAATTATACTACACACAATGACCTGGATGCACCTCAAAAATTTAGAGGTGCAAAAGAAATCAGACCCAAAAGAGTATATAAAGCATGATCCCATTGCTTAAAGTTTAAAATCAGGCAAAACGAATTTTTAATGTTACAACCCAGAATAGTTGTATGTAGTGACTAAAATGGAGCATACGGGGTGTGGGGAGCTGGTCTGTTCTGTTTCTTGATCTGGGATGTGATTACCAGATGAGTTTAGTTTGTGAATATTCATTGAGTTATATACTTGTGATTTGTGCTTGTTATACTTCGATAAAAGTCTACTAAAAAAGACAACTTGGTAGCCTTCTATTTAAATTGCTTAGCAATGCCTAAAATATATTATCACTGAATCTTTTCAGGAAATGGAAGTGTTGGTGTATATGCCTCTGAGTGTGTATGCATGTGTGGGTGTTGAACATTGAATATTCTTTAGGAATGCAGAAAGGTGAAAGGAAACATCAAATTTATTATGCTCTCTTAAATAACATGGCTTATGTGCCATAGTATTTCCATAAAAGATTTTCTATTTGATGACAGTCAATCTACTTGTATTGTTAGAATGATCTTATGTAACCCTGACCCTGTACCACATCCATCAAATTCCATTTTTATGCTCCCCTTTTATTCAGTAAATCATTCTATCACTGAGCATTTTCTCTGCACCAATCCCTGTGAGGGACAGTGAGGATTCAGAGAAAACTCTAGACCTCTCCCCTTCTAATCTCTATTCTTAGGGCCTGAGGAATTCAGCAGGGATGCTTGCCAACAGCATCTAACCCACAGGAACAGGATCTGGAGTAAGACTGCCTGAGGTTTTCACCTAGAATAGCTGGAACTTGTATAATTAAAGGGGTAAGGGAAATCAGAGCCCAGAGTGAGAGAGAATTGGTACAAGGAGCCAGGGATGGCCCACTAGCTGAGCTCAGGAAACAGACACAAAGATGGCCCAAGAGAACAGTGGAGAACCCAGAGCATGATGGATGGGGTTCTCACAGGGCACATTGATAAAGGGTGCGTTGTCCCTAGGAATTTAAAAAGAATAAATAATTGGCTCGGCGCCTGTCAAGCGGCTGGGGAACCAGCCACA
Source organism: Otolemur garnettii (assembly GCF_000181295.1). NCBI lineage: Eukaryota > Metazoa > Chordata > Mammalia > Primates > Galagidae > Otolemur > Otolemur garnettii. The sequence goes on from NW_003852472.1 coordinate 5,446,320, forward strand.
AACACTGGGGCTGGCAGTTCAAATGCGACCTGGGCCCACTAAACAACAATGACAACTATAAACAAATAATGGCCAGGCGTTGTGGCGGGCACCTGTAGTACCAGCTACTTGGGAGGCTGAGGCAAGGGGATCACTTGAGCCCAGGAGTTTGAGGTTACCGTGAGCTGTGACACCACGGCTCTCTACCCAGGGCAACAGCTTGAGACTGTCTCTAAAAAAAAATAATAAATAAAAATAAAAATCTGACTAAAAGTCTGTCTGCTTTCTGTTATCACCCTGGACCAGCAACCCTAAGACATGTTAGTAGTAAAATACTCCTGCCTAAGAATGCTTGCTACGGTAGTATTTCGTAACAGTGAAACACCTAAAGAATGGGTTAGGTGGTTCCCACGGCATCTTTAGACAAGGGAACACCAGACAGCAGTGGAAGCAGAGAAACTAGCACTCCATATATCAGTTTGGACGACCCTAAAGCATAATGCTGCCAGTTGCTGAAGTCTACACACTCTAACAGCTATGTAGTTTAAAACATATAACATGAAGGCTGTGTGTGGATTCATGGAGTAAAAGTACACTGACATGTGTAGGCATAACAAACTGGGCAAGTGGGGACTCCTGGGAGAAAGAAGGATGGGAAGAGAGAAGTGCAATCAAAGGAGTACTCAGGACTTTATATTTGGTGGTTGCTTTTTTTAAGGCCAGAGGTGGAAACCACAAGTGCATTATATTTGCTATCTGTTCTTTTTCTACGTGTCAGAAATATCTTATAAAACAAATAATATATGACTCACCAAAAAACCCAAGGTACTTCTGCCTGCCAGGGAAGATTGCCCCTGCCTTACCCCTCATAAACCAGTGCAGGTAAATGATTCAGAAAAGAAAGCTGTGACATATGTGAAGGTATCAAGAGCCCATTCCTGGGCGGTGCCTGTGGCTCAATGGAGTAAGGTGCCAGTCCCATATACTGGAGATGGCGGGTTCAAACTTGGCCCTGGCCAAAAACTGAAAAAAAAAAAAAAAAATAAAGAACCCGTTCCTACTTGTGCTACACGATGGGCATGAAGCCAGGTGAAAACACTTCTGGCTTTCTGGGGAAAAGGCAGCATGTCTGAAGACAAGATGATGAGTTCTTAATTCCAATGTAGGGTTAAAAGGTTAACATCCATGGGGTAACCTGCCTTGAAATACCACGCACAGACCTTGTTACACGTAGGCAGGCAGAGATGACTCAACTCTCAACAGCTCTAAATCTGGGAAACAGTGTGCCTCTTATAACCAGGCGGTGTGACATTTTGGAATATGTGTTGGTAAGGTTCTCCATGTTAAATAGCTTCACAAGTTGTTATTAGAATCACGTTAGCTCAGCACTACAGCGAACGTCTCACGTCCACAGATGATTCTTTCCAAGAAACCTATTGGTTTGCTTTTCTTCTCTTTTCCTTCTGAATAGCAGCTGACAGACAAAGGGGAGCTGGCCAGAGCCTTTGATGCCAATGCCAATTGAACAATAGCCCTGCTTGTGGCAAGCACCCTCTTTGTTCAGCAGGGAGAATGCTGAGGCTATATTGCTCACTGGATCCAGTGTATGTGGGTGGCCAGAGCAAGGTGCATTTGGCAGCCAGATGTAGATTCTGGGTGGTATGAGCTGACTGTCCACATAGCTGAAGCTTGGGACTTGGCTGAAACTCCCCTGACCAGTGCAATCAGAGAAACCAGACGGACTTGCCTCCTAGTCCTTTGAAGATGGTGTCCTTTATTTAGTGGAGGGGAAAAGGCAGCCAACTATCTGACCTGGAAAGCATTCTCAGGCAGCCTGGTCCTTTCTGTACACATCCAAGAGAAAGGGAAAGCGCACTGCTGAAAAGAAATTTAAGGAGAGATTTTGCAAGCCACTGAAGAGGTTGCAAAATCACACTTATAAATGGGCACCAGAGGTTCTATTAACCTGTGGGAGCGTCACTGTTATTTTCCTGGGGCACTTCCGCTTAGAAGGCAGATGACACTGCAGGGAATTTGTCAACATATCTAGGGGCTTCTGTGCTATTGCTGCCACTGCTACTGTAACTACTGTTGCAACCAGAGCCATTTCTAGCCACCAGAGACGCTCCTCATGCTAGACCATCCTCCCGGGGAGGGCATCTAGCAATGACTGAGGGGCTGAGGCACAGGGGTTTTGCTTGCCATACATATCCCCTGTTTCTGCTGGTCTCAGGGGGAGGTACGGAGTTATTATCATAGTCCCAGTTGGGGCCCCAGATGTGGCCAAAGTGGTCTGCAGCATAGAGAGTTCCTTCTCCACCCACAGTAGGCCATGGGATTCCTCTAAAATGCAGCTAGGGTTGGGCCCTCCGACCTAACAAATCCATCTGGAATCCACCACCAACCTTGGGCTTTGAGCCCTATCCTTTTAGCTCAGTTTATCTCTTTGGATAACCTCCTTCAGATAGTCTTCCTAGCTGGACATTATTCCCAGTGTGGGTGAGGGTTTCATCCCTAACTTTTGGCCCATAGACCCTCCTCTGGGATTCTGCTCATATGACATTTGTTGGGGATGGAGGTGAAGTTCTGGTAGTGCCAGATCACCAGGCACAGTTGTACAAGTTGTTCATTGCACAAAACATTCCAGCCAAAATGGTAAATAAGGGCTTGAATACAGTTATCAAATCTTATGGACTTATACTACCTGCTTTCTTCAACACCTAACAAGTGCCAGTGTTTGACATCTTTTGTCTCATCTGCCTATAATAGCATCTCTCTTTTTTTCTTTCTTTTTTTTTTTTTTGAGACAGAGCCTCAAGCCGTTGCCCTGAGTAGAGTGCATGGCATAGCACACAGCAACCTCCAACTCCTGGGATCAAACAATTCTCCTGCCTCCACCTCCCAAGTAGCTGGGACTACAAGCACTTCCCATAATACCCGGCTATTTTTTGGTTGCAGCCGTCATTATTGTTTGGCAGGCCCAGGCTGGATTCAAACCCACCAGCTCAGGTGTATGTGGCTAGTGCCTTAGACATTTGAGCCACAGGCACCAAGCTATCTCTCTTTTTTTTTTTAATATATATAAGACCTATTTTTCTGTCAGGCGCAGTGGCTCACACCTGTAATCCTAGCACTCTGGGAGGTCATGGCTGGTGGATTGTTTGAGTTTAGGAGTTAGAAACCAGCCTGAGCAAGAGCAAGACGTAGTCTCTAAAAATAGCTGGGTGTGGTGGTGCGCACCTATAGTCCTGGCTACTCAGAAGGCTATGGCAATTTGTTCACTTGAGCCCAAGAGTTTGAGGTTGCTGTGAGCTATGATGCTACAGCACTCTACAGAGGGTGACAAAGTGAGACTCTGTCTCAAAAAAAAAAAGACCTATTTTTCTTTCAATTCCAAACTCACAATTCTAGTGGGACTGCCAATCTTAGTACCTCAGTACCCAACACCTGGGGATGGATGCATTGCTGAGACCATCAGAGTCCTTCCCAAAGGTTGTCAACTGAGAGAAAAATGTTCCACCTCAATGGAGGCCAGGCTGAGAGAATGTTAGTCCAGAAGTGCCTCTGGCTGTATTTCCCACCTTGTGCAAGAAGGTAAGGACAGTAAAGGAGAAAGAAGCTAATACGTAAGGAGACAGAGACAAAAAAATAAGGAGTCCTAGGTGGCCCAGGAGTCAGATCATCCTTAAGGCCAGTTACACAATCCCCTCTGCCATCCCCACTGCTCTTCACAGTTGTCTTTTATGAGCCAACAAACTCTCTCTTGGCCTCATGTAATTCGTGCTGAATTTCTATTTCTTACAACCAAGAGAGTTCTGATAAACACAGTGCCCAATAAAGATCTTCCCCGATACTAACTCTGCTGGGGAAAAAAACTAGTATTTATTGATGCTCTAATGTCTGCCACGCATACGCTTGATGGTTTTACATATTATATCGTTTTAATTCTCTAACAACCCCACAGTAGGTACTATTAGTCACCTCACTTTTTAGATGAATAAACTTTCCATTTATTTAGGTCTTTAATTTTTTTCAATGGTGTTTTGTAGTTTTCGATATAAAAGACTTGCATTTCTTTCCTAAATTTATTCCTATTTCACTTTTTTGATGCTAATGTAAATGGAATTGCTTTCTTAATTTCCTTTTGGAATTGTTCACAAAATTCACATGACTTATGCTAGAATTCTTCTTGAAGAGTTAATTCTTTTCTATAAATGGGAAACACAAAGCTTTGACACACTCACTACCATCTTATGAAAAGGCCTTCCCCGCAGTGATAGCCTCAGTATCAGCTGCATTAGGAATTCCAGATATACCTCATTTTATTTTATCCATTCATTGGTTGATGAATATTTGGATTATTTCCACATTTTGGCTATTATGAATAATGCTATTTATGAACACTCATGACAAATTTTTGTGTGAACATAAGCTTTCAGTTCTCTCAGGTATATACCTACGAGTGGAATTGCTGGCTTGCATGGCAACCCTATGTTTAACTTTTTGAGAAACTGCCAGGCTGTTGTCAAAGTGCCTGCACCATTTTATATTCCTGTTAGCAGTGTATGAGGGTTCCAATTTCTCCACATCCTCACAAAAAGTTGTGATTATCTGTCCTTTTTACACACACACACACACAGTGCCAAAAAAATTGTATACACATTTTAAGAAAGGAGAAAACTGTATTGAAATCGTAATACTCAAGTCACATTTGTTCTGCAACTACAAGAGACACAGAATACAATATATGATAAGAAATATTGGTCTATATTGAGTATTACAATTTTAATACAGTCTTTTCCTTTCTTCAAAAGTGTATACATTTGTTAGCACCCTCTGTATAACCATCCTAGTGGATGTGAAATAGTATTTCACTGGAGTTTTGACTTGCATTACTCTGGCAATTAATATGGAACATCTCTTTTAGTGCACTTATTGGCCATTTGTATGTATATCTTCTGTCTAAAAATGTCTTTACAAGTCCCTGGGTCATTCGACTTTGCATTGAATTGTACAAGTTCTGTTCTTATAAGTCCCTCATACGTACATGATTTTCTCCCATCTACGAGTTGTCTTTTTACTTTCTTAACAAAGTTCTTTAAAGCTTAATACTTTTGAAATTTAATATCCAATTTTACCCGCTTTTTTCTTTTGTTGCCTACACTTTTCCTGTCATACCTAAGAAACTTCGCCTCGCCCAAATGTCATGATTGTTTACTCTTTTATTCTCTTCTAAGAGTTTTATGGTTTCACCTCTTGCATTTAAATCTATTATTCATTGTGAGTTAATTTTGGTGTATGAAGAGGAGAAGGTGTCCAGCTTATGTTCATGTGCATATACATATCCAGTTGTACCATCACCATTTGTTGAAAAGATTCTTCTTTCCCTATTGAACTATTTTGGCTACCTCATCAAAACCAATTGACCATGAGGGTTTATTTTTGGGCTTCCAATTTTGCTTCATTGATTATTAACCTACACATCTGTCTTGATAGCAATACCACGATGCTTTGATTACTATAGTTATTTAGTAAGTTGTGAAATAGGGAGGCATGAGCCCTGTAACTGCATTCTTATTACGATTGTTTTGACAGTTGTGGGTGTCTTGCATTTTGATATGAATTTTAGAATCAGCTTGTCCATTTCTACAAAAAGGTAGCTGAGATTTGATAAGGATTGTATTGAAGCTGTTGATCTTTGGGGAGCATTACCATCTTTACAATATTGTCTTCCGATCAACAAACAAGAAAGGTCCTTCTATCTGTTTAAATCTTTAATTTTTTTCAATTCACGTTTTATACTTTTCAATATACAAGTCTTGTATTTCTTTCTTAAAGATATTCCTAAGTATTTCTTATGCTAATATCTTATAATTAAAATTGTTTTCTTAATTTCATTTCTGAAGTTTTTTGTGTTAGTATGCATATAAAAATACAAATGATGTTTTGTATATTGATCATATATTCTACAATTTTGCTGAACTCTTTGAACAGTTCAATAGTTTGTGTGTATGTGTATATACAAGGGATGTCTGGAAAATATCCAGCCATGTAATCTGAAAAATAGAGACATACTTTCTGAACAGTATATGTATATACATACATACATATACATAATTTCTTAAGTTCCTTTTTTCTAAATTTTTTTTTATTTTTAGAGATGAGGGTCTAAGTTATCCTTGGTGGAGTACAGTGGTTATTCACAGATACAATCATAGTATAGTACAGCCTCAAACTCCTGGGCTCAAGCAATCCTCCTGCTTTAGCCTCCTAAGAAGCTGGGACTACAAATGTGCACTGACACACCCAGCTCATTTATTTTTATTTTTTCACAGAGAAAATGTCTCTCCATTGCCCAGGCTGTTCTTGAAGTCCAAGCCTTAAGCAATGCTCCTACCTCTAACTCTCAAAGTGCTGGGATTACAGGCCTGAGCCACCACACCTAGCCACATATTATTTTTATGCAATTGTTTTTCATATCAATTAAGAGAAGAAAGAAATAAATACACATTAATGGTGTCTTTTATAATTACATAATTGCCTTTCCACAGTGTTCTTTCTTTCTGTGTGTGAATTTGAATTACTGTCTGGAGTCACTTGCTTTCAGTCTGAAGAACTTTCTTTAATAGTTCTTATAAGACAGTTCTGCTAGCGATAAATTATCTTAGTTTTTGTTCATCTGCAAATGTCTTTATTTCACCTTCATTTTTGAAAGATAATTTTGCTGGATATCAGATTCTTTGTTGGTGTTTTTCTTCTTAGAGTACTTTGCATATGTTATCCCACTGCCTTCATGATTTCTAAAGAGAAGTCAGCTGTTATTGAGATCCTGATTTCAAGATTTCCTCTTTGTCTTTCAATGTTTGTGACTGGTGTGGATCTCTTGTTTATGTACCTACTCAGAGTTCATTGAGACTAATGTTTTTAGTCAGATTTTGGAAGTTTTCAGCCATTATTTCTTCTATACTGATATTTTTTTCTTCTTTTCCTTCATCCTCTCCTTTAGGTACCCCCATCACGTGTTGGTGCATTTAATGTTGTCCCATAGTTCTCTGAGGCTCTACTCATTTTTCTTTATCTTTCCCTCTGTTTTTTTTTTTTGAGACAGAGCCTCAAGCTGTCCCCCTGGGTAGAGTGCTGTGGCATTACAGCTCACAGCAACCTCCAACTCCTGGGCTCAAGCGAGTCTCTTGCCTCAGCCTCCCAAGCAGCTGGGACCACAGGCGCCCGCCACAACGCCCGGCTATTTTTTGGTTGCAGCCGTCATTGTTGTTTTGGCGGGTCCGGGCTGGGGATTCGAACCCGCCACCTTAGGTGTACGTGGCTGGTGCCTTAGCTGGTTGAGCTATAGGCGCCGAGCCTTTCCCTCTGTTTTTTGAATTGTATAATCTCTCTCTCAATCTATCTTCAAACGCACAGCTTCTTTCTTCCAGTTCAAATATGCTATTATGTCCATTCAGTAAATTTTTCATTTTAGTTTTTTTACTTTCTAGTTCCAAAATTTTCACTTGGTTCTTTTTTTTTTTTTTTAATCATTTCTATCTCTCTTTTGGTATTTTCTATTTGATAACACATTGTCACTATAAACTTTATCTTTTTTTTTTTTTTTTTTGAGAGAAAGTCTCACTCTGTTGCCCAGGCTAGAGAGTAGCAGTGTCATCATAGCTCACTACAACCTCAAAATCCTGGGCTCAACCAAGCCTCCTGCCTCAGCCTCCTAAATAGCTCAGAGTATAGGTGCATGCCACCATGCCCAATTAATTTTTTTAAAAAATTTTGTACAGATATGATCTATGTTGCTTAGGCTGGTCTCAAACTCCTGGCTCAAATGATCTTCCTGGCTCAACCTCCCAAAGTGCTAGGATTATGGGTCTAAGCACCATGTCTGGCCTCTTTTACTTCTTTAAGTATAGTTTTCTTTAGTTATGTATTCATAATGTTTCTTTTAAGTCTTTGCTAAATTTAACATCTGGTCCCTCTCACAACTGGTTTCTCTTATCTGCTTTTATTATTCTTAGTTAGGGGTCACATTTTCCTATTTCTTTATATGTCTTTTTTTTTTTTTTTAGGCTAGTTAAGTGAAGCAGTGAGAGTGGAGAATCCTTTGCATGTCTTATAATTTTATTAAAAACTAAACATTTTAGTTTATATTTTGTAGCAACTCTGGATACTGATTCCCCTCACTCCATCCCTCTGTGAGACTTGCTGTCATTTCTTATTTATTTGTTTTGTGACTCAGCTGGACTATTTTAGTGAAGTCTATTTCTCCCCCAGTTTGTAGATTCTGATGTTGCTCTTCAGTGGTTACAGCTATGGGTACACACATAGTCACTCTCGGATAACAGTGGTTATAGCAGGACTCTGTCTTGAGCTTCCTTTTCTTTTGATGGTCTCCTTTCCTGACCTCTCTGTTATGCTGTCTGCTTTGGTAGGTTTCACACCCTATCATTAATGTCCACTAATTACCAGCTGATTGCTGGTTTGTTTTAGACAATGAGCAATTAAATTCAGGTACCTTTGAAAAGATAGTTTTTGAGAACAGACTTTGAAGTTTATTCTGATATATTCTGATACCAGGAAGAATCTTCTTACCTGGTTAGCTTTTTCTTTCTGGTCAACGTGTGGCTGGCTTATGGTTTAACTCCTTGCTTTCATCAATCTGCTAGCTTCCTCTTAATTGCTTATCACCAAAATCTCCATTGTTTCTTGGAGTGCCTTTAGACTCCAACTTTCCCACCCTCTAATTCTAATGAAGCCAGTTCTACTGGAAAGAGTTTCAAAGATCTTTGATCTTATAGCATGCCTCTCTCCCTAGGCAAAATTCTTCACCTCTAGTCAGGAGCCGGGGTTGGAGACAGTGGCCTACCTCTCTCTGAGTATTACCCCTCCTCTAAGAGCAGGGCTTTGGTCAAGAGCAACAGCCTCCCTCTGGTCTTCTCAGCTTGCCTCTCTCCAACATAGACTTTCTGCTCTATGAGCAAGCTGGAGCCAGGGCAGTTGTAACCTCAGCATTATTCTACCTGCTACGCCTAGTGTAGAGCTTCTCCCCTAAAAGTGGGAGCTGGCTGCAAAAAAGACATTCAGTCCTCTCAATTGCTCTTCCCTGGGTTAGAGTTTCTACGATACAGAGTTGGAGGTGAGGGGAGAAAAGTTAGTGGCTTACCTCTCCTGGGGAGGAGATTCTGTAGCCCTCAACTAGCATTGAAGGGAGAGAGAGCCCTGTGTTCTTGGTGGCACCCATCCGGAATGAACCTTCTGTCACAATGAACTGAAAGATGAAAGGGGGACAGGGAGGGGAAGCAGGCCGTGGCTCAAATGACAGAGTCTCATGGTTCCTACTGTGACTTAGTAGATTTTCTTGAATAAATGTTTCTTCATTTGTTGCATACCTTTAGGACACTTTCCAAAGAATTCAATTTGTTTTTAAACAATTTTCACCCGCACATTCATACAAGTGGTAAAACATAACTATAGTCCAGAAAGTACAAGGGAAGAGGAGAGAGGGGGGAGCGGTGGGGGGAGACGGGAAGGGCAGGGGGAGGTGGGAGGGTATTTGGGGGGACCTCATCTAATGTGCATGATGCAAGGGTGTATTTCAAAACTATTAAGAAAAGAATATAATTGTGATGGATGTGTTAATCAGTTTAATGTAAGCATTTCACATTGTATATCAAATCAGTATGCTGAACCCCATAAATGCATCAATGTACACAGCTATGATTTAATTAAATAAATAAATGAATAAATTTCACCAATTACGTTGTTTCAATGAGTAAAAGGTCCATAAAGCTCCTGGTGCTGCCATTGTGAAAGTTGTCTCCAATACACATTCTTTTGAAAGTTGTGTAATTTTTCATCTTTCTTTTTTTACTTGGCTGAATAACCTTCTACATTATTACAAACTCTTAATAACTGTCATTTCTCCTTACTGTGCAATAGTCCATCAACTTGGATATATTATACTTTAATAAAATTTTTATTTTAGAGCAGTTTTAGCTTTATAAAAAAATTGAGAAGACAAGAAAGATTTTCCATATGCCCTACATCCAGTTTTCCCACATCTTACATTAGTCCATAGTTTACTTTTGGTTAGCTTCTAATTTTTTAAGTATTGCTATGATGAATATCTTGGTGCATACATATTCTTTTGTATTTTTTGCCTGTTGGGATAGATTTCTTTCAGAGATATAATTACTCAGTCAAAAGATTTTAGTTAACACATTTGAATCTCTAAAACCAAAGTCCCTTAACCTTAGTGTGTTATGAAAATTCTGCTTGATGTCTAAGTAGTAATTAAGTTATGATTTCTGGGTTTTGTCAAGTAAAGATATCCCTTGTTGGCACAGCCTTTACCAAATTATGATCGTGAAGTTAAATTGTTTCTAAAACTTGAATGAGGTTCTAGATGATCTTAACACCCCAGGGCAGACTTGTTCGAGCCTAGCTGTGCCAATCACCCTTACTGATCAAGGTAATCATGCTTAAACATATTCAGGGGAATTTAGCCTTTCCAATTCAACCACAACATGGAGAATCAAACAAAAGTTACTTAAATGTGGTTCCATGTGATGGAATGTTGATCTACACCAGTGACTCCCAAAGTGAGGTTCCCAGACTAGCAGAATCACTGACCTGGAGAGGTTAGATAATGGGGGTTAACACTAACATTCAGATACGGGACTCAAGACCCTCAAACATTAAATTCTGAAAAGCATAGCCTGATATCCCACCCCACGTGCTTGTGTGTTCCTGCTGCAAATATTTTACTGTTCCCCAATTGATAAGATAAAGGATGAAGGAAGGATATAAGATTAACTTTATGGTAATTATCTGGGAGTAATCTAATATAGGAAAAGGATATAATGAATCATTAATGTCATAAAACCACTTTTGGTATTCAGGTCAGTCTAGCTGGCTGGAGGGAGGTTGTTAGGGCTCACAGCATAGCAAGCAAGCTCAGTGTACTCTCTGACCTGGATTTGAGAGCAAGGTCTTTGTACGCCTGTTCATCTCCTGCCATGAATAACCCCAATGATGTAGAGATAGGGCAAGTTAGAAGGCTCCTGAGACTCATTTCTTGAACTTGAAACCTGCAAAGTTTACCCTAGCACCTGAGTAGCCATTGGCCAGTGGCCTACTGTGACTGACACCGTGACAGCAGAGAACCATGGTAACAGAGCCTGAGAGAGACACCCTCACAGAATGCAAAGATGTTTTTGAGGCTCTGAAGAAAAGTTGCACCAATATGCCTGCCTCCAATCACCCAACAGTGATAAGAATACAAGTGTGATAGCATCATACACAGAGTTTAGTTTGCGTACTGTCTCATAAATGCTGGGAATCCTAAATGTTTATAGATGCCTTAAAGCAGGCATCCTCAAACTATGGCCTGGGGGCCACATGTGACCCACTGGGTGTTTTTGCTGCCGCTGCTGTCCTGCTTAGCAGCCGATTCATCCCAGGGCCCATAGTCCAGCCCTCCAACAGTCTGAGGGACATTGAACTGGCCCTCTGTTTAAAAAGTTTGAGGACCCCTGCCTCAAAGTATGAGGGACCAAGCCAAATCCTAGCAAGTGTAGGAGTTCCCCTAGAGTTCAGGAGCTCTAACTTCTTCCTCACCACAGCCCCTTGAGAGTAAAGACTGATGCTTGGCTGTAGGGCAGGCAGAATACAGATGTCAAGCAACCCCAGATTCTTCTCCCAGTCCTGCTGAAGATCAGGAGATAAGAGGGCAAGGGTGGAAAGGAATAACGGAATTAACTCTGCCCAGGTCTAAAGGTAGGAAACTGGAAAAGAAAAAGGACCCTTCCTCCCAGAGAAAAATGAGTCCAGCCAGGGCCAGAGAAGAATTTAGTCTCCCTCTCTGAAATACAGGGTTTCCCAAAAGTCACCATACATAGGAGAAAATATGAAATTGTAGCTAAATATACCTTTATTTACAAATACTCATCACAAAATTTTACAAAATATTCTCTATGTGTTGGCCACTTCTTTGTAAAATTACTGAGGAGCAAAAAAAGAAGACTGTGGGTTTCCAGATTTCATGTATAAGAATCCCACTCCTGGATGGGCAAAGTGGACAAAGCAGGTATAAAAGGTACAGTTCCCACCCTGCTCCAGAACTCCAGAACTTCATAATTATTAGGAGTTATCAAAAAAAGAAAGAAATAGCTGACCGTTGTGGCAGGTGCCTGTAGTCCCAGCTACTCGGGAGGCTGAGGCAAGGGAATTGCCTAAGCCCAGGAGTTGGAGGTTGCTGTGAGCTGTGTGACACCACGGTTCTCTGCTGAGGGCGATAAAGTGAGACTCTCTACAAAAAAAAAAAAAAAGAAAGAAAGAAGGAAATGTGCACTTATTGTTATTCCAGGGCTTCCTAGGTTTTACAAATTTGGGGTTCAAATACTGTTACACTAGCAGGTTATCCTAAATGCATATAGTGCCACATCCCACCTGCATAATTGTTAAACTTCTGACCCCATGGGCACATTTCCCTCCTGATTATGATCCCTCTGGAACACTTAGAAAGTCGTCCAGATGCTCCCCACCCACCCCCAGAGGGAGCCTGGCTCACTGCCTGAGCTTTGCTCCAGACTGTGACCTCAGCCTTCCCCAGGGCCAAGAGTTCTGGCGGGCTCCTTGGTGGGCCACCCACAAGCAGAACTGTTCTGGGACACTCTGTTACTCTACCAAGAGAAGCACATGTCTCTTTGTGACTTGTTTGGTCTGGGGACAAAGAGAAATTAAGATATCCAGGCAAAAGAACATTCTAGAGTTCAGAGACCAGACAGGTCAGTAAGTACTGCATTTTCATGAACACAAATATGGACCATACCAACTGGCATTTCTAATAATTGCTTTTGATAAATAGTAGTATGCTACAGTGCTCTGTGGTTTCATTGTGGCTTTAAAATTAAGGTGCAAAATATAGTTTACATCTGCAATTTTTCAATTTTTTCTTCCTTTAGCGCTAATCTTTGCAGATTGTCAGAGATGATAATGGTTATTGTTCACTGGGGTAGCTCTGGCCTGGCAGAAGACTGCAGAAGGAAATTGCCTAACAATAACATGACTCCTTTACACTGGGTTCAGCGAGTGCTCCCTGAGGTCAAGGCAGGATGGAGTGATGGAGAAAGGGGTATGGAGGGGAACAAAGTGTGGAACCATTATGGAGGGGCATATTTTGAGGAACTTTTCCATATTCCTAGGAGGAGAATATTGATCATTTTCCATTGTAGCATTGAAGAACTATTTTTAATATAATTTTTTTTTTACTCTTTAAAACTTCATTAAAATTTTTTGCTAAATGGGCCAGGTACATTGGCTCATACCTGTAATCCTAGCACTTTGGGAGGCCAAGTTTGGGGAACTGCTTGAGGCCAGGGGTTCAAGACCCAATCTCTATAAAAAATAGAAAAATCAACTTGGTATAGTGGTGCATACCTGTAGTCTCAGCTACTCAGGAGGCTGAGGAAGGACGATTATTTGAGCCCATGATTTTGAAGATTATGGGAATTGGCTCCATAATTATGGAGGCTAGATGTCCCCAACATACTGTCTGCAAGTTGGAGAACCAAGAAAATTAATTTAGTCTGAGTCCAAAGGCCTAAGAACCAATTCAGGGAGCCACTGGCACGAGTCCTAGAGTCTGAAGGCCAGAAGAGAATCGGGAGCTGCGAGATCTGAGAGTACGAGCAGATGAATGTCCCAGCTCAAGAAGAGAAAAAAATAATTCACTCTTCCTTTTCTTGTTCTCTCTAGGCCCTCAATAAATTAGATGATTCCCACTCACACTGAGATCTTCTTTCTACTGATTCAAATGCCAACATCTTACAAACAACCCAGGAAAAATCTGGGCATCCTCACCCCAGTCAAGTTGACATGTAAAATTAGCCTTCACATCTTTCAATCCCATCATTTTGAGTTTGCCACTTTTTTCTCTGTTTTTTAAAAAATATCTAAACATATTCACATCTAAAGCGTTTTATTTTCCATAAGGCAGTTCTAATCATTAATACTGATGTACATGCCTCTAGTACCAGGAAAAGAAACTCATACCAATGTTCAGAGCCGTAATCAATAACCAAAAGTATCATGCCAGTATACGGTATCTACGGCATGACCAGTGCTCTTCCTTTTAGCCATCACCTTATTTTTTTCCTACAGCAAACTTATGAATAGTATTATCATTCCTATTTTATGGTTGAGAAGACTGAGGCTGAGAGCAGTTAAGCAGCTTGCCATGTGACTCTGAGATCCATGAGGGCAGAACCCCTGACTTTGTTCAACACAGTACCCATAGTACCCGACACAGTTCCTGTCATGTAGTCGATTCAATACATAGATATGGGGTATGCTTACGGTTGGGCAGGTTCGTGAGCCTGGCAAGTTGTTAAGCAAGGCTTGAACCCAGATATGCCAGACTCCTTAGCTACTACATTACACTGACACTCTGAGGTGGTGGCAGTGGAGAGAGGGTACAGAGCCTGTGGGAATCACAACGAGGCTTCTTCTGCCTTGCTGATTGAGGAAAAACAAATGAAAAAAATGGATAAACATGTTCTGAACACCCATGGACAGGCTATGTTCACCAGCACTATCTCAGCACACTCCCTAGATCAGGCGTCCTCAAACTACGGCCCGGGGACCACATGCAGCCCGCCGAGGACATTTATCTGGCCCACCGGGTGTTTTTGCTGCTGTTGCCTGTCCTGCTTAGCAGCCGACTGCTCCCAGGGCCCACAGTCCAGCCCTCCAGTGGTCTGAGGGACAGTGAACTGGCCCCCTGTTTAAAAAGTTTGAGGACCCCTACAATGGTAGAGGGATTTTATAGATGAAGATACTGAAGCTCAGAGATTGTCCATGGCGCTAAGGGTAGAGCCCACATGGTTTGACCACCAGTCCAGGGCTTCTCCCACATTTAACACTCTGTGAAATGCCTTCATGTCTCATTTAAATGCCACAGTGTGTGAGCTCACAGGGTCCATTTGCTCTGTTCTTAACTCCAGCCTCTGCCGCCTCTTTACATCTCAACATCTAGAAGCTAAGGCAGCCCAATACGAATAAAAAATGTGTGTACAAGTGGTTTTTCCACAATGATGTTGCAAAAAAATGATGCCTTCCAGAAAATGCTTATATATCTATATTTATGTGTGTGTGTATACAGTAGAACTTCCATTGTTGCCTACCTCCCTACACGTTGACTATCTCTATATGTTGGCCAGTTTGTTACAGTCCTTGGGTGGTCAATTTATAGACATTATTTTATATATATATACATATATATATATATGATTCTCATATGTATATATATGTGTGTGTGTATATACCATGTATATATATAAAATACATATATACAGATGTACATACACATAATTTTATTGTAGCACAAACTTTGGAGAAAAACATATGATTGAAGTCAGATTCACCAGCAGAACTACAAAGAGAAGGAAGAGACCATCTTCCCCATAGCCTCCTTTGCAGAAGCTCACTGATCTCATTGCCCAGAATCTTCAGGAAATCTCCTGCCCAACCCCCAAATTCAGTTTTCTCCTCTTCTCCTTAAGTTCCTCAAAGCTCTTTTCCTTGCCTCCTGGCTTGGTGGGGTTCTGAGGGAGGATAGAGAAGCAGCATTCAAATGACCTCAGGTTGCATGAGCAGAGAGAATTTCTTGTAGGTGGAATTATAGACAAGCCCCAGAGGCTGCCTGACCCAGAGGCACTGTTGTGGGCCCAGCAGGGGCAGGATCACACACAGGCAAGGCCAGCAGCCTGGGGTGGGCCAAAAAAGCTTTCTAGCAATGCAGGTGGCTCTCTCAGAATTAAGGTCCTGAATTTGGGGTTAGGCAGATTTCCTGAAGACTCTGGGCAGTGAGATCAGTGAGCTTCTGCAAAGGAGGCTATGGGGAAGATGGTCTTTTCTGATACCACAGTTGTCCTCTTGTCACGTCTACTTAGCTACATAGCTGCTGGCTGAGAAGGCTAAACAAGAGGACAAAGAATAGTACTTATTATATATATTTTTTATTACATATACTGCTTCAAACTCACTCATTAAAAATGACCAACATCTTTTTTAAAAAAATTTCAGAATGTTACAGGGGTACAAATATTTCGATTTCATGTGTAATCTTATACAGTTTAAGTCAAGGTTATAATTACGTCCATCCCCTAGATAGTGTGTATTATGCCCATTAAGTGTGATTCACCTCCTCCCTCCCACCTGCTTGATTTTCAGTGAATTTTACTATCATGGGTACACATGCGTGTTGATTGTTTAGTTCCAATTTAAAAGTGGGCACATGGTGTTTGATTTTCCATTCCCATGATATTTCTCTTAGGAGAATGGTCTCCAGTTTCACTCAGATTATTACAAAAGATATTAGTTCACTGTTTTTTATGGCTGAGTGGTACTCCGTGGTGTAGGTAAACCACACTTCATTAATCCACACGTGTACTGATGGGCTCTGGGGTTGTTTCCACATCTTTGTGATTGTGCATTGCGCTGCTACAGTCAGGTGCAAGTATGGTCAATATCTTAAAAGCTGGATTTGGGGCAGCGCCTATCGCTCAAAGGAGTAGGGTGCTGGCCCCATATGCCAGAGGTGGTGGGTTTAAACCCAGCCCCAGCCAAAAACTGCAAAAAAAAAAAAAAGCTGGATTTGAACAGAGGGTCTGTTCTAGTTTCTGAGGTAAGTAAATTTTGAGGCCTGATAACACATTTTTGTAACCCCTTCACAGCCTCCCTTCCTTTTTTTCCTCTACCTCTGCCTGCCCCTTCACAACACCCACACCCTGTTGGCATTTCTGCCCCTCCAGTTTTCTCATCTCACTTCAATCTTCAATCCTCCTTGTCCACATTAACGGAAACCAACCAGTCCTAAGGAGGTTCCTCTGCTGTTCCTCCACTTAGCAATTTGCTAATTCCCAAGGGGAAGACTGCATTGGAAAGCAGGCATTGCCTTTATCTTAGTGTGATGCTGTTCTCTGATTCTCCTGCTGCTGCTTTGAATAATCAGTATTTTAAAAGAAAAGAAAAGAAAGAAATGGTTAACCTCTTCATTGGCCTTCGGCGTGGTGGCTCCAGTGAGCTGGCTGGAATAGCAGCAGTCCATAACAAATGAGATTATACCTCTCTTCATTATCCATCCTTTTCATCCAAGTACAGTAGCAGAACTCAGACTTTCAGGGGATCCCATCAGCCAAATCTCGAGCTGGAGACATTTAAATTCAAAAATTCCACACTCAGTTGTACCTGGTTTTCCTGGATACCATGGTGAATTTGGGGTTTGGATATAACTCCTTGAAAATTTATTTTCAAGTTCATAGAAGCTTATATTGAGATGGAAAAGTTGTTTCAACATGCATCCCAGATAGCATACCCACAAATGGAGTAAAAATGCAACAGGAGCCCAACTTGAGATTTTCATTTTAGCCCAGTGCATTCAAAGCAATAATCTACATTGTGCCATGCCAAGTGGTGAGCGACTATACTAGGAGGATTAAAGGATTATTTTTTTAATCCACTGGAACTTAAGCCATGGACCCTCTATCAGAAACATTAATAACTATAATGGACTGAATCCACATACCTTTTTTCTTTAAGATTCTCAAAATGTTTTTTGCCAAATGTAATTTACCAAATCTCAGATTAATTTTTAGAGCTGGGAAGAGCCTTAGAGATCAAAAGGACAAACTCCTTATTTAAAGATGAAATTTGAAGCCCAGGAAAATTCAGTGACTTAGTCCAGGTCTCACAGCTACTTGCTGGTAAATCAGAATTAGAACCCAGGACTCCAAATTTTTAGTCTGGAGTATTTTTCCCACAACTCTGCTCTGTGGACTTGCATCCAGCCTTGGCATCACCCAGAGCTTGTTAGGAAAGCAAAATCTCTTAGCCCTACCCCTAGATCTGCTGAATCAGCATCTCCATTGTAACGAATGTTGTTAAGCAGTGTTTGTGTGTGCATTAAAGAACGAGAAGCCAGCATCACATCCTCTGCCATTGCCCCACAGCTCTATGACCTTTGCACTTGGTATTTTCTAGACGTGCATGTGCCAAAGAATCCAATATAATTATAACATTGCGAAGAACATTCTCTACCAAAAGAAAACTATCATATTATATCCAATCATAGCAATGGAAGGAAAAAAATCTGAAAAGGGTCCTACTACATATTCTCTGGAGCTTTTTTTTTTTTTTTTTTT
>NW_003852472.1:5464878-5466012 GCF_000181295.1 Otolemur garnettii
TCTAAATTTACAAAAAAAAAAAAAAAGAAGAAGAAGAACTTATGCTGTGCACTTGGAGAAACAGGGTTCCTGCCCTTAAATTTTGTTTTGTTTTGTTTTGTTTTTGTATTTGTGTTGAAAGATAGATGTTAAGAATTGTGAAGAGGAGGAAAGGCATAAGTGTAAGCACAGAAAAAAGTGATGATGGGTGCAGGAGTGAGTCCACAGACAGAACAAGAGAAGTGAGGAGAAAAGGGAGGAATTGTCTAAGACAGGGATGAGAGAAGATGGAATTTGCAATCAAGCAGAGCAAGGTGGTTTGTTGTTGCTACAAATTTAAGGTACAACATACAGACAGTAACGTACCTGGAGCTTAAGAGTACTGCTTGATCGGCTTGGCACCTGTAGTACAGTGGTTATGTCACCAGCCACATACACCAAGACTGGCGGGTTCGAACCCGGCCTGGGCCAGCTAACAATGACAACTGCAACAAAAAATAGCCAGATATTGTGGCAGGCGCCTGTAGTCCCAGCTACTCGGGAAGCTGAGGCAAGAGAATCACCTAAGCCCAGGATTTGGAGATTGCTGTGAGCTGTGTGACTCCATAGCACTCTACCCAGGAAGACATAGTGAGACTCTGCCTCAAAAAATAAAAATAAAATAAAATAATTTCAAAATAAAAAGTTAAAGACTAAATATTGGGGCATCTTACTAAAATACAGATTTTCATTCAGTAGATCTGGAATAATGCCTGAAATTCTGCTTTTCTGAAAAACACCCATGTGTTGCTGGGATTGCTGGTCCCAATTACATATTTGCATAGCAAGACTTTGTTTGCCCCAGTTGCACTGAGGTATAATTGGCCTATAGTAAAAAATAAAAGTTTTGACATATGTATACACCCCATGAAACTACCGCCACAATCAAGATATTGAATTTATTTATTTATTTATTTATGAGACAGAGTCTCACTATGTCACCCTGGGTAGAGTGCCGGGGCATCACAGCTCACAGCAACCTCAAACTCTTGGGCTTAAGTGATTCTCTTGCCTCAGCCTCCGGAGTAGCTGGGACTATAGGCGCCCGCCACAAAACCCAGCTATTTTTTGTTGCAGTTTGGTTGGAACTGGGTTCGAACCTATCACACTCAGTAT
>NW_003852472.1:5466032-5517244 GCF_000181295.1 Otolemur garnettii
AAAAAAAAAAAAACAAAAAGAACTACAGCTTGATGAATTTTTCCATGCCTATACTTTGTACTTTGTTACAGGCTAAGTTGTCTCCCCCAAAATTTATGTTAATGTCCTAAGCCCCAGTATCTCCAAACATACCAGTAATTGTATTTGATGATAGAATCTTTTAGAATCTTTTTTGTTTTTTTTTGGAGACAGAGTCTCACCTTATCACCCTCCGTAGAGCACAGTGGCATCACAGCTCACAGCAACCTCCAACTTCTGGGTTTATGTGATTCTCTTGCCTCAGCCTTCGGAGTAGCTGGGACTATAGGCGCCCGCCACAAAACCCAGCTATTTTTTGTTGCAGTTTGGTTGGAACTGGGTTCGAACCTATCACACTCAGTATAGGGGGCTGGTGCCCCACCCACTGAGCCACAGGCACCACCCATAATTAAGTAAAATGAGGTCATGAGGGTGGACTGTAATCCGATCTGACTGATGTTCCTTATAAAAAGAGATTAGAAGCCTGAGCAAGAGTGAGACCCCACCTCTACAAAAAAATAGAAAAATTAGCCAGGCATGGTGGTATATTCCTTCAGTCCCAGCTGCTCAGGAGGCTGAAACAAGATTGCTTGAGTCCAAGAGTTAGAGACTGCAGTGAGGTACGATGATGCCGTGACACTCCAGCCTGGGTGACACAATGAGACCCTGTCTCTCAAAGAAAAGAAAAAAAGATTAGAACACAGATACACATAGAAGAAGACCATATAAGGAAATAGAGAATACAACCATTTACAAGGTAGGAGAGAGGCCTCGGAAGAAATCAACCTGGCTGACACCTTGATGTCCCATTTCCAGCCTCCAGAACTGTAAGAAAATAAACTTATATTGTTTAAGGCACCCAACCTATGGTATTTGTTACACAGCCCTAACATACTAATAGACATAATAACATGGAAATACCATCCAAACACAAAACATTTAGGTTCAGCACCCCAGAACACAGTTTTCATTTGCACACAGTGACAGTTACAAGCCATTTTTGGTTCCTAAGCAGGAGACTCACCAAGGCAAATAGAACTTCAGGATGATCAGCCAGGTAATTACACTGGGTAGACTGAGATGAACTGGCAGTGAGGGGGGTGGGAGTGAGTACAGGAGAAAAAAAAGATAGGGGTGTGGTTCAGAATCTCTTACTAAAATCAGGGAATCAGAGAGAGAAATAAAAGGGCACTTTAAAGGAATAGAAAAATAGCAAGGGGAAACAAGATGATAGAATCAAAGAGGACCCCAAAATTTTTGTCTAGGGGACTAGACAGAAGTAAAGGAAAGCATAAGAAGCTCACATTTTTAGTTAATTGGAACAACTGCTAATGGATGTACTGTTTCAGTATTGATGACAAATATTGGATATTTTGGCTAGAGAGTCATTTGCAGTGGGAAAGGATGAGACTCACTGAATTTGAGTTTGGGACTCACTGAACTTGAGGCAATGACAGTGTATTCAAGTGGATATGACATATCCAGGAGATGGAAATAGTATAAGATTGGAGTCCAAGGTGAGCAAAGATAGGACTGCATGTGTGACTGAGGTTAGAGAAGTGGACAGTGTATGGATAGGCAGGAAGAAAGCCCAGGATGAAGGACAACACATTAACCCAATAAAAATAGCTTCTAATACGTATTGACTGCTTACTGTGAAGTTTTTACATGGATTATCTCATTTAATCCTCACAGCCTTGGAGGATACGATCTGTGTTTATCATCCTTGTTTTACCAAGGAGGAAAACCTAGGTACAGAGAAATCGAGCAATTTGTCTAAGGTCACACAGCTAATAAGTGGTAGATCTGATTACAAACTGAGGCACACTGAAGCCAGATCATTTAACTTAATATGCTTAGGGGAAAGAGGAGTCAGCTGAAGAAGAGACTAGTTCAAATAAAGTAGCCTCGTGCTACTCTTTGCATTGTTTAAAATTCCTCCAGCTACGGTGGGGATGTTTTCAGAGCTGAATAAGCCTTTGACATCAGTGTGTTTCTCCTGCTGCCTAACCTAGAGCACCCTGGTTGCATTTTAATGAAGGGTGCTACCTGCCCTCTCTCTTGCTGCGTAGATAGCTTGGATCAGCTGCCTGTCTTTATTATTACTGCATATCATCAAAAACAGTATATCCATTAGCAGTTGTTCCAATTACTTAAAAATGCTTCTGATGCTCACATTTTTAAGTAATTGGAACTTCTGTCCTGTGAGTTCACGCTCCACCTCCACGGCCAGTTTTCTGTCTGACAGATCAGGTTTCTTATATCTCTCTGCCATGTGGAAATCCGGCACAGCTCATGGAGGCCTCTGGCACTCAAGGTCCCCACAGGTCTAGGGTAAGACAAGATTACATTTCCATGAATGTGCTTCTATGCATATTTTGCAATTTCAGAGTTGTCTAGATGCCTGGAGAAATATCTTATACTGAAGCAAATAAAAGACACTGACAGGTGCAAAGCTCTGAACAACCAGAATTTTGCCAAGAGGCTTCTCCGGCCCTTGCTCTCCAAACTTGCTTCCTTTAAAGCCTTTTGTGCTCCAGATTCACTTCCCTGTTATTTTTTCCTGATAATTGTGCATTTATAAAATAGGTCCTCCCATATACCCAGTAAATGTGCAAACTATTTTATAATTAAATTGATTTCTAGTCCCTAAAACCTGACAGGTGTCATTAAAACATATGATTTGTTCAATGTTTTAATGGACTGTGTAGCTGAAGGGTCAGAGCATCCAGCCATTACACATGAAGCCCCATATTGCCATTAGAAAATTACTGTATTTTTTTTTAACCAAGAAAGCCCATTCCAGGATTCTTTGGAAAGACAGAAAAGGGGTATTTGGAGAAGACAAAATGCTAAATCTAGAAAGATTCTGGATTCCTGATTGTTGTTGTTCTCCCCACCATCACCACCACAAGTCATCTAAAAGACATTTCTTGTTCCATAGCAGATGTCTGGCCATGAACATCATAACTAATTAATTGGTATGGCTATTTATAGGATGACTTGCATGTAGAATGTTAATAATCATAACAATTACTATTAATAAGAATGAATTGCCCATGTATTGAGCTTTATGATTCATAAAATAATTTCCCTTGTTTAATTTTTTTTTTCAGACACAGTCTTGCTCTGTTGCCCAGGCTAGAGTACAGTGGCATCATCATAGTTACTGCAGTCTTTAGCTCCTAGGCTCAAGCAATCCTCTTGCTGGTTTCCCAAGTAACTGGGATTATGGGTGTGTGCCACCATGCTTAGCTAATTTTTCTATTTTTTGAAGAGATGGGATCCAATTGTACTGTTAAGGCTGGTCCCAAACTCCTGGTCTCAGGTGATCCTCCAACCTAGGCCTCCAGAAATGCTAGGATTAGAGGCAGGAGCCTCTGTACCTGGCCTTGTTTTATTTTATTTTATTTTAGATTCTTCCAATTACCCTATGAGGTAGACAAGGTAGGTTTTAGTTTTCTCATTTTTTTAAGGAAACTGAAGCATAGAGAGGTGAAGTGAGTTTCTAACAATACATATTTGAATGGATAAAGCCTTACAGCCCGCGTGTGCTTGCAGATTGGCAGGAGAATGAATATAATCTCAAGAGTCATGATTTATCTACAGATATCCACAGAGTTTAGGTACCTAAACTATCTCTATGTGAGTATTTAAGCAGTCAAGTGAACTATCTCAAGGCTCAGCTGTTTCCTGTCTTGTAGATGAAATCAGCTGAGGAACTGTCCATCATGTATGCTACCTGGAGAGCACAAATTGAGTCATCACCAATTTGATCCAAGAAGTTGTCTGATAAGATTCAGTTTTTAGGACAAAACTCATCTGACTTTTAGAACATGGTATCAACCCATTTTTGCCTCATTTAGGTAATAAGATAAAATGGTCTTAGTACATTCCTTCCATGATAAACATGGGTGAACCATTTCCTTTATTAGTGTCAATAATACACATTAACATTTGGATAGCACCTTAGTTTGTCAAAGCATATTCACTTATAATATCTATCTATTTATTTTTGAGACTAACTCTCTCTCTCTCTGTTGCCCCAGTTAAGAGTGCCATAGTGCCAGCCTAGCTCATAGCAACCTCAAACTCCTGGGTTCAAGTAATGCTCCTACTCGGCCTCTCCAGTAGCTAGAACTACAGGTGCCACTACCACGTCCAGCTAATTTTTGTAATTTTAGTAGAGACAGGGTCTCACTCTTGCTCGGGCTGGTCTCTAACTCCTAAACTCAAGGGATCCTCCTGCCTCAGCCTCCCAGAGTGCTAGGATTATAGTCATGAGCCACTGCACCTGGACAACTTACAATATTTAATTCTGTGATAGGCCTTGTTTGCCAGACTTTATTCATATTAATACTATATTCTCATTATTCAGACAAGGAAACTCAGGCCAGTTAAGAAGGAGATATTCAAGTACTTATGGCATGCCTACCATGTGGCAGTACTAAGGTGCAATGGTAAGAAAAACGAGATGTAATTCTTCCTCTCACTTCTTACAGTTTGGTGTAGGGAACAGACAATAATTGTGCCAACAAATCTTAAATTTAACTGAATGTGGAATTGCTTTCATCCACATACTCCATCAAAACATTGTCCAAGTCTGGCCAAGCACAGTGGTTTATACCTGTGATCCTAGTGCTTTGGGCAGCTGAGGCTAGAGGAATACTTGAGGTTAGGAGTTCTAGACCAGCCTGGGCTACATAGTGAGACCCTATCTCTATGAAAAATTAAAAAATGCTAGCTGGGCATTTTGGCACATGCCTGTTGTCCCTGCTGAGGCAGGCCGACTGCTTGAACCTAGGAACTGGAGATTGCAGTGAGCTATGATTACATCACTGCACTCTAGCCTGGATGACAGAGCAAGACCCTGTCTCAAAAAAAGAAAAAAAGATACAAAAAAATTGCACAAGTCATGCATTTTAAAACACATATGCCAGGTTTTCTATGAAAAGGAGAAGTATAAGTTACTCTGGAAACCGAGGATATGGGGATTTGGCCTTGTCAAGGAGACCCAGCACAGCTTTCCCAGGGAAGTAAAATGATCTGAGGAGACAGGAATTAAGTAAATGGAAAGAGAAGGGATCAGTATTCCAGACAGAGGGAAGAGCATGTGAAAAGGAAAGAGCTCAGCATGACAACTGAAGGTCAATAAGATTGGATGGCAGAGCCTAGAAGAAAGCAGCTCATTGTGAAGCTGGAAAAGCCACTTTGACTTGAAAGGTTTGAACTTTTATTCTAATAGAAACGAGAAGCCATAAAAGGCAGGAGAGCAAGGAGAAAGGTAGGGTGAAAAATGAAATGAAAGATTATCCCTGGCTCAGCGCCTGTGGCTCAAGCGGCTAAGGCGCCAGCCACATACACCTAAGGTGGCGGGTTCAAATCCCCAGCCCGGGCCCGCCAAACAACAATGATGGCTGCAACCAAAAAATGGCCAGGCATTGTGGCAGGTGCCTGTGGTCCCAGCTACTTGGGAGGCTGAGGCAGGAGACTCGCTTGAGCCCAGGAGTTGGAGGTTGCTGTGAGCGTGATGCCATGGCACTCTACCCAGGGGGATAGCTTGAGGCTCCGTCTCAAAAAAAAAAAAAAGAAAGAAAGATTATCCCAACATTCCAGTTCACACATGGTGGTGCTAAGAGGAGCAAATTGATAGGACGGGTTTAGTTTGGGACATGCTGCATCTGAGATCCTTAAAACATCCAACAGGAGAGTCAAGGAGAGTTGATTATGGAGGTGGAACATAGATGTATGGGCTGGATATACACATTTGTGAATCATGCTCTCATAGGTGATCACTGGAGCTACAGATGTGGATGAGACAAGATTGCCCAGAGGGAGATTATAAAATGAAAAGAAAAGGGGATCCAGGAAAGAGGCTTGGGACACTCAACATTTAATGGCTGGGTGGAGAAAGATGAATCTATGAATGAGAGAAAGAAAGAGTGTCCAGAAGACTAGGAAGAAAACAGAAGAATGTGGTTTAATGGAAGAGAAAGGAAGAGATTTACAAGAATGAGTCAAATGCTGCTGAGAACTTAAGTAATACAAGAATTGAAAATATAGCCAATGAATTTAGGGACATGGAAGCCACTGGTGAGCTTAAGAGTGGAAGCCAGAAGATTACAATGGGGTAAAGAGTAGGAGATAAGGATTATGCAGACCATGAAATAGTAATTTCCGTGTTTGGTTTTGCAGCCCATTTAGATTCTAATGCACATGTCACCAAAGAATAGAGTGTAAAAGGTAAGGAATAATGAAAACTAGTTTTTAGTTTGAGTGGGAAAAAATACATTAAGAAGTAAAATCTACGTTACTTTGCATGGCATCTCACCTTCCTCTTTCACCACCCTCTCCCCCGGCTCTCAAGCTGCTCTTAAGCTCAACTTCCCAGGGTGACCCTTATTCTCCCCATCTTGTTCTCCACCTGCTGGCTCTCTGCCTCCACTATGAGAGCTGTCATACAGGGAAGGACATGGTGGACTAATTCTCACTATGTTGAAAGTAAATGATAGCTACAGTGTACAGTGAGGGCTATTCCTTAGCACGTGAGTCATTGTGCTGTTTGGAAAGGGCAGGTGTGAAGTAGGGGACTACAGTAAGGAGATAATATTGTGGGATATTTCCTTCACTAACTTGCTGGGTGATTGCACAGAAATCATTTCATCTCTCTGGGACTCTTCTTTTTCATTTGACACAGGGTCAGCCCTTCCAGGCCTGTGGGTCTCTGCAGCAAACCTGGACCCAGTGATGGCATGCTCCTTGGGAAGGGGAGGAAAGGAAAGAATGGATGGAGGGAGAGGAGGTAGATGAAGAGACAGAGAGAGAAAAACAGGCATTTCTCTTGCCTCTAGGAAGATAGTTTAAAGTTAGGCTGAACTAGAATGGAATCAATTGAGGTGTGTAAATCAGATCCACATTTTAAGTGCTCAGAGAAACTGCTATTTTTAAAAAAAGAACTCCTGAAGGCAATCTTCAGTAAAGTGAGGAGTCCTTTTGTAAAAGGCATAAATGCCCCTGGATTTATCCTCTTTTAATCGCATAAACGTTTGTCTATCAGGTTTCCATAAGGCACTAGGTACATTTGTGCCTAATAACAATGCATAGTAAAGAAATGGTCGAGATGCTGTGATAAAGATTAATGCTTGACTTCCTCTTTCAATTCTTTCTTACACTGCATTCAGCTTTGAAAAGGCTTTGAAAAGTACTTTTTCCTTTGTACTCCAGCCTCTGAGATCATGCTTACAAAGTCACTTCTTGCAATAGACAGGAGAAGATGTGCTGTCGCCAGGAGTGGGTGAAGATAGGCATCCAAAATACCTCCTCTAATTAAGAGCCATCATCTGGGAACTGATGGATGATGTGTAACAGGTGAACAGTGTTGTGTCTGAGCTGTAGTTTGGGGCAAAGCATCCTAGTACACAAGGTGAGATCTCAGTGTTTCTGTTCTTGTTGACTTCCCCTCCCAAAGCAGGGTAGCACTCTGGTCTCCATTTACAGCCACGACTTGTTCATTCTAAGACAAGCTGTCCAAGTTAATCTGTTAGTTAGCCTTCTGCATTTGCACAAAGCACATGGTGCTCCATGCTTCATTAGTACAGACAAGGTATTCCAGTTACTGTGTCCCTGCATAGAGCATACTACAGTAGCTGGCCCCAAGCAAATACCTTCATGTTCTGCACCTTCCCAGCCTCCATCCACAGCTTCTTTCCTCACTCAACAAACCTGGACAATGCCTTCTGATCTCCTGCCAGCAGCCACTTCTGTCTTGATTAATACTTCCGTCTCACTCTGTGCTATGCCAAACCGAGCTGGCCTAGCCTCTTCCAGTGTTTGCTGCTGCACATGCAGAAGAGCTTTTGCTGTGCAGCTGGAAAGATCTGTCAGCCCAGAGATGATTAAGAAAGATAATGATGAATGAAGGACTCACAGGTGAAAAATGACCTCTTTGGAATTCTTATTGATCTGCCAGCTGAGGTCTTTTTTATGTGGAACCTAAATTTGACATTTCAAATTGAATCTGACTCTTGGATAGCTCATGCAATTTTATACCTGACTAAGAGTTTAGATGGAGTCTAGGGCATGGACTAGATGGGGAAACTGAGGCTCGAAGCATGGAAATGACTTCCTCAAAGTGACAAAGTGTCAATGGCAAAGCCAGGACTAGGACACAGATCTGATTCTCATTTCACTGTCCTAGGCTATAGCACTGTTTCCTTCTATAGGACCTAGATTGTGTCAATAAGCTAATGTTTTACCCCTGCCAATATAAAGGATAGGCCAGGCTGGGGATGGTGGTCCACATCTGAAATCCCAGTACTTTGAGAGGACAAGGCAGGGGGATCAGCTGAAGGCAGGAAGTGGGAGGCCAGCCTGCTTTTAGGCAGTTTGCTTTTCTCCCAAATTCAGGTCTTTTCCCTGATTGCTCAGTAAGAGAGGGTATCACAGCCTGAGCAACATAGTGAAGACCCTGTCTCTACAAAACAACTTTTTTTTTTGAGACAAGAGTCTCACTTTGTCACCCTGGGTAGAGTGCCGTAGTGTCACAGCTCACAGCAACCTCAAACTAGTGGGCTCAAGCAATTTTCTTGCCTCAGCCTCCCAGGTAGCTAGGACTACAGGCACCGACCACAGTGCCCAGCTATTTTTAGAGACAAGGTCTCACTCTTGCTCAGGCTGGTCTCAAACTCCTGAGCTCAGGTAATCCACCTGCCTCGGCCTTCCAGAGTAGTGGGATTACAGGTGTAAGCTACTGCACCTGGCCCTACAAAACAATGTTTTAAAAGTTACCTTGGCATGGCAGCATGTACCTGTAGTGGTTAGCCAAGAGAATCACCTGACCCTGGAAGTTTGAGGCTGCCGTAAGCTAAGATTATGACATTGCCCTCTAACTTGGGCAACAGAACAAGATCCTATTTTATTTAAAAAAAAAAAAAAAAAAAAGTCAGGCCACACTGGTCTAATCTGGACCTTGGCTTCAAAAGGGTAAGAAAAGGATGGGCAGGAGGAGACATGGCACTTGGAGAGAGGGGAACCAGTTTCTTATAGGAAACTGGTAGCCAAGGAACTGCTATTCTTATTCTTATATTCATGGCCAGGGATGGGGGACCCCCCCCAAGATAGTGCCTCAAACACATAGTCTCTTTTTGGAAAGAGTTAATGTTTCTAAGAAACATTTCAAGGATCAGGTGATTCTCCTGCCTCAGCCTCCGGAGTAGCTGGGAGTATAGGTGCTCACCTCTATACCTCGCTTTTTTTTTTTAATTTTTTGTAGAGACAGAGTCTCACTATGTTGCTCAGGCTATGATACCCTCTCTTACTGAGCAATCAGGGAAAAGACCTGAATTTGGGAGAAAAGCAAACTGCCTAAAAGCCAAGCAGGGCACTGCTCCTTACACAGAGTAGGAAAGGTCCAGATTCCCCAATTAAAACGCAAACCACCCCAGGACCCAGTACCAGCCCCATCTCAGTGATTGGTTAACACCTGGGCATGCTTTATCACCCAAAGATTCTTTGCCTGAAAGTATATGAATGAAGGATGAGGGCTTGATGGTCATGAGGTCAAAGACCCACACTGCCTGCATCACAGGCTTTACAGAAGTCACAGATTGCTATGCCATGGTCCCCAGGAAACAAAGCATCACCTCCCCTTCCTATCACAACAAAGACTCCTGGATCCCCTTGTTACAAAAGGGAAAGAACTCACTAAGGAGAATAAACAGGTGCCCAGCCACACAATGGCCATCACTCATATTTATATTTTTTTTTTATTTTTGATGATTTTAATCTTTTTTCTTCTTTTTTAAAATTTCAGATTCATGTGAGGATACAATTAGTTTACAGTGTTTGCATTTGTTAGGTAGAGTCCCTATTGTAGTTGTGTGTTGCACCCAAGAGGTGTGCTATATACCCTTACATTGTGCCCATTAAGTGGGAGCACACCAATCCCCCCTCCTCTCCCTTCTCCCTCCCTCATTTGTCCTCCCCCAACTTGAATTGAATTGAGTTTTTCTCTTATGTGGGCGTGTATTAGTTTCCCTACTGAGCTCATACTTACCTTTAAAACAGCTTTAAACTAATTGACACCTCCAGTGTGCCAAATACTGTGGTAAGCACCAGTTATAACAAAGACTAAAGTACAGCACAGCCACTGAGGAGGGCGTACTCTAGCAAGGAAGACAGATGCCCACAAAGCGGGCTCTAATGAAATGGGGTTAGAGCTGCACAAAAGGAAGGAAAATGGACTAAAATGTGACATCAACCTACTACAATCCAACAACTTTATGCCTTCATTAGCTTGTTCAACAGACATTTATTAACTGTCTGCAGGAGCTATGCTAAGAATAGACAGATGAATAGAAAAAATGTCTGCCCCAGAATGAATCACACACTACAAGGGAAAGATAAATGGATAAACAATAAGAAAAAGAAGTTACAGTCGCTATTTCAGAAACGTCTACCTGGTGGCACAAAAGCTATTTAAAGTAGCCAATTCTTAAAAGCACTTTGAAGTGTCTAAAGTTTTACACAAAAGAGTACATACTGTATTAGTCCATTTATATGAAGTTCTAGAACAATCAGAACTAATCTACTAGGAAAAAAATCAGAGTAGTTGTTGCTTCTAGGAGGTGGCAGCAGGTCCTCTGACTGAGAAGGGACATGAAGGAACTTCCTGGGGTGATGATAATACTCTGTTTTATTCTATTTTACTTTATTATAAAGATATTCTATGGCTTTATTCAATTTCTTTTCATTTTTTAGAGACAAGCTTTCACTATATTGCCCAGGATGTGAACTCTTAAGCTCAAGCAATCCTCCCAACTCAGTCATTCAAGGAGCTGGAACTACAGGTGTACGACACTGCACCTGGCTCTGTATCTCGGTACCTGTTTAGTCATACAAGTACATTTATTTATTTATTTATTTAGAGACGAGATCTTGCTTTGTTGCCTGAGCTAGAGTACAGTAATATCACCGCTCACTACAACCTCAAACTCCTGGGCCCTAGCAATCTTCTCACCTCAGCGTCCCAAGTGGCTGGGAATACAGGTGCATGCTGTCATACCTGGCTAATTTTCCTAATTTTTGTAGCAACACAGTCTCACTATGTTGCACAGGCTGATATTGCACTCCTGGCCTCAAATGATCCTCCTGCCTACACCTCCCAAAGTCCTAGGATTTATAAGCATGGGCCACTGCACTCAGCCTGCATTTTTCAAAACTAATCAAATGATACACCTAAGATCTGTACATTTCATTGCTTGTCTGTTTTACCAAAACAACAAAAAAGAGCTCTAGACAAATATTAACTCCAATGAGATACATAATAAATTATTTGAAGTGTTTGGAAGTAGGTATACTGATATCTGCAGCTTACTTTGAATTGCCTCAAAAACTAGGAGAGATGGATGGAGGAATGCATAAATAGAGATGTGTTAAATATAGTAAAATGTCAATTGTAGAATGTAGGTAGTGGATATGCAGGTGTACACTGTGAGACTTTCAATTTATCTGAAAGTTTGAGAATTTTCAAAATAATATATTAGAGAAAACAAGTCTGCAAATTTAAATAGGTATTCCCCAGGATGAGAAACAGCTAACAGAATACTACTACTTCCAACTTCCCAACCCTCATCTGCTTTTCTCGCTTCCTCTAAGAAACCTGGCAACTAAATATTTACTTGCTTCCTTTGCTGCTAAAGTTAGTCACATGGCACAGTTCTGACCAAAGAGGCATGAAGGGAACTCTGCTGGTTCTTCTGGGGAAGCTTTTGCATAGCTGGTGTGGCCCCTTCCTGACTTGAATATAGACATGATTATCTGAAGCTAAAACAGCCCTTGCCACCCTAAAAGAGCAGACTCTCAGGCTTAGCACCCATAGCACAGTGGTTACAGCATGGGTCACATACACCCATGCTGGTGGGTTCGAGCCTGGACCAGGCCAGCTAAACAACAATGGCAACTGCAACAAAAAAATAGCTGGGCATTGTGGTGGGTGTCTGTAGTCCCAGCTACTTGGGAGGCTGAGGCAAGAGAATCGCTTAAGCCCAAGAGTATGAGGTTCCTATGAGCTGTGATGTTATAGGACTCTACAGAGGGCGGCATAATGAGACTCTGTCTCAAAAGAAAAAAGAAAAGAAAAAAACAGACTCCCACCCTGACATTATTGAACCACAGAACCAATGTCAGCAGCGGCCCATCTCTAGACTTTTTGCTGTGTTAGAAAAATAAATCCTTATTGGTTTTAGCCACTGTCAGCCAAGTTTTCTGTTTCTTATAGCTGAAACATTCTGAGCACAAGGCAGAAGTATGAAACCGCTTGGTTTTCAGGTAATTGCGAACAGTGTGATGGCTGGAATGAGAGTTTGGAGAGGAAAACAAAGAGCAAGAGCTATAGCCACAAAGGCAGGAGGAGGCCAGACCCTGCAGGGGTGGGATTCTCTGAAGGTAGTACGGCCTGGGGAAACCTGGTCAGACTTCCTTTAGAGAAGTGATTTTCAAGTTTTTATGAAGATAAGAATTATCTGGGGTTGAAAATATGAACTCCCGAGCCCCACCTCCAGAGATTCTGATTGTAGATGTCAGAATCGCACCCACACCCTCTCCTTTATCAGCAGCTCCCAGGAGCAGTCCCGGCACACGGACAGCTTCCTATCTCAGGATCTGTGTCTTTCTGCTCAAGAGCTTTCTCTGGTCATAGAAGCATGCTGTGTGCGCACGTGAGGCAGGCCAGAAATGTTAGGCAAGTCAATGAATCAAGAGCAACCTTCAAGCGATGAGGAGCAAGAGCTTCCACTTCTTTGCTTATTGGTGAGACACTTGTGAGGTGCCTTGAAGTCTCACAGAAAGTCCTCGTGGAGTTGAGTCCAACTGGCCATGGTGATAACCTTTTGTTAACGCCTTCTTCACTGGATCTCCTTCCTTCCCTGTCTCCCTTCCCCAGACTCCTCTCAACGAGCTACCTGGGTCACCTCTCTACTAAACTCCTGGCACCCAAATCCTTGTCTGGGCTCTGCTGAAACACTGATCTGGAATGCCCAGAATGGGGCTCAGGAATCTACATGTTAACCATCACTGCTATCTAAGTACTCAGATAGGTGGGCTCAATCTCAGTCCCTCTGCCACAAGTAACTTTCCCTGTTGACACTGCCAGACAAATTTGTAGATTAGAATGAAATTCCTCAGTGGCAAGCAGATTTTTCAGTTGAGTTGAGACCAAGAGATTTAGCAAATTCTCTAGCTAATTCAGTTAATCTATGGAAAAGTTTCCAAACATAAGCATTTTCAAACATAAGAGCTAACTACAAATCAGCTTATGACATTGAAAGTAATAATCAGGGGATTGTCAAAACCCAGCTACATACATAATAATAAATAATCCTAACTGTTCCTTATCTCTTAACACCCAAGTAGCAT
This sequence comes from Otolemur garnettii, assembly GCF_000181295.1. NCBI lineage: Eukaryota > Metazoa > Chordata > Mammalia > Primates > Galagidae > Otolemur > Otolemur garnettii. Next base: position 5,479,464 of record NW_003852472.1, read on the forward strand.
TGTCTAAAGTAATTAATATTTAGTATGTATTCTTTTAGTTGGTTCCAAATGAGGAATGTATGAAAGGAAAATTAGATACGAAGCTATGATTTTAATTGTGTTTAGGGAGTCAGGTAAAAAATGTTCTCTGTTGCTTTAACATTTCTTTAGCAGGAAATGAGATTGGTGAAATATTTTTATACCATTATTTGCTCTCAAATTAGGATCCTGAGAAAAGGATCTGGTGAGGAAGAAGAGGACAGAGAGGGGCTGGAGTGGAAAAGGTTACTGGGTTCCTCTAAGGAGGCCATCTCAAGGGCCCACCTCTTAAAACCCAGGTAAGTTGATGAAAGCAAGAAATATATTGTCCCATTATTGCAAGCTATGGCTTATGAATTTTTTAAAAGCACCATTTGAAGTTTCCAGCTGCAGTTCCAGGGGGTAAATGATTCCTAAAATGGAAGGCTTTTAGACTTGCACTGAAATATTAGCACCTCCCTAGTGATGGTGAGCAGCAAACACATCCCCTTCCCTATACCTCCAGGCTGCCCCAGCATTGTGCTGTGCAGTGCAGCCCTACCACTGTGCTTTGTCAGGAGGAATCACATGCATTACCTTGTTCTCTTATAAGATGCTACACCTGGCATGGTGGCTCATGCCTGTAATCCTAGCCCTCTGGGAGGTCGAGGTGAGTGGATTGCCTACGCTCAGGAATTTATGACCTGAGCAAATCGAGACCCTGTCTCTACTAAAAATAGAAAAACTAGCCAGACATTGTGACAGGTGCCTATAGTGCCAGGTACTTGGGAGGCTAAGGCAGGAGGATTGCTTGAACCCAAGAGTTTGATGTTGCTGTGAGCTATGACGCCATACCACTCTACCCAGGGGCGACTGAGTAAGACTGTCTCAATAACAACAACAAAAAGATGTTTTGTGTTTTTTTTGGCCAGGGCTGGGTTTGAACCCGCCACTTCCAGCATATGGGGCCAGTGCCCTACTCCGTTGAGCCACAGGTGCTGCCCACAAAAAGATGTTTTAATGTTATACCTGATGGTACAAAAGACAGACAGAATGGTCCAGAAGCATCTCAAGAAAATCTTTAACAGTTAGTGGACTGTCTTCAACCCTTCCTGCAAATAGCATTTCACTTGCCATTCTGGGAAAATGAAGACACAAACTATCAGAAAGTAAGTGTGGGCCATGGGCAAAGCTGACTGATAGAGAATAAGAGAAAATGCAAAGAAACTGCTGGATCAGCTTTTCTTTAATCCTAACAGATGAGCCACAAAAAAGGTCTACGTTTCTACCCCTTGATTAGTGTTCAGGTGGTGTGTTTTTCTTTTTCCTTTTTTTTTTTTAAATTTCAGGTTATTATGAGGGTACAAACAATTAAGGTATATCGTTTGCATTAGGCAACATTTAAGTTGTAGTTGAGCCCTCCATCCAAGGGCTGTGCTGCATATCCTCACACTGGCAGATAAGGTGAGAGCTTCCAATCCCTTTCCCTCCTCTGCCCTCCCTCTTTGAATTTAATTGTGTTTCCCTCATTTTTAATTGTGTTTTCTCTTTTCTCTAGGGGTATTGTTGTTTATCTATTGGTTTCATCAGTATTGCATACATTGGGTACTTTTTTTCCATTCTTCTGATACTTTACTAAGAAGGTTCTTCAGCTCCATTCAGAGTAATACAAAAGATGGAACGTCTCCATCTTTTTATGGCTGAATAGTATTCCATGATATACATATACCACAGTTTGTTAATCCATTTGGTATGTTTTTCTGTAGTAGCAAAGTGAGCGTTTACTCCAAAGAAGCATGCAATGCCATCTAAAAGTCTCCCAGATTAGGAAAAGGATATTATGGCATAACAGGAAAATAAAGAACCATATACCCATACCTTTAGTTACAAGGGAAAAGGTTATTTATTCACTGAATCACTTTTAGTGTTCAATAACCACAGACATTTCTTTGAGAACCTACTATGTGCCAGGTGCTTTTCTGGGTAATATAGAGATTCCTAGAGGTAAAAGGCACAAGTCTCAGCCATGAAGAAATTCACTATGTAATCAAAGATAAATGACAAGAATCTAAAAGACAAATAACAGTTTGAGCGTGCATGTATTATGACAACAATATGAATCAGTAATATTATTACAAGGGCTTACAGAGAACTCTATCCCCTTAGGATATTTTCTTTGTAAGGGTGTACAGGGAAGGTAGGAACTTAATTGCTTAGAATAATTTTGATGTTTGCACATAAATGCGTAATGATATTATTGATCCTGGATGCAAACTACCAGCAGAAACAGTTGTGAAATCCCTTGGGAGTTTGCACCTGGCAGCCTGGTTTCCCTATTCATCAAGGACCCAGGGAAAGAGCCCAAAAAGTGCCTACTGCTCCTAGGATTTGGCGGCAACCTAAGGTGCTTACAGAATAGAATTAACGGTTCTAAAAGACCAAGAAAGTTTAAGTGACAGCAGGTAGCAGCATCAAATGGAAAAGCGGTTGTTACTCTTATCTTCAGCCATCGAAGTGTTTCAAAAATCAATATTAGAAGCTTCATTTTATGAATTACACCATCATGCGAGATTATCTGTGAATTAGCATGAAGAAAAAAAAGAAAAGTTTATTTCTTTTTCCTCTAACAATTGTGAAATTCAGGAGCTATTATTTGGCCCTCCAAATAATTACCTACATTAAAGCAATGAAGACTCTTGTACTTACCACTCTTAGATTTTTAAAAAATTTTATTGAAGTCTTTTTTAAAGTTTTGATTAAAGTGTTATTAAAACATTGAAAATAACAACAATGTCTTTTGAAAAATAATGAGTTTCTTTCTGTTAGCTATCGAATTGTTCACTCCCATAATTGAATAATAACAACACATCAAAGCTAGCAGTGGTAATTAAATGATTTGTGAACATAGGTTAACAAATTAGTGCATCATGATGTGTAATTGTCTAATTAGGATAAAACTGCTAGTCCTACCTAAAAGACTGACATGATAACAAAATAAGAAGGAATAGATAAAAATATCGTACAAAACATTAGAAAGTATATAATAATGTCATTTTTTCTGCTTACAACTTGGGAGGGGCTACGATCACCTTCCACATCTTATATATCTAAGTTACACAAACTAGTTCAACTACACTCAGCCAAGGGAAGAACTAACAATCAAGTAAGTGTGGACTTGTTACATTTTCGGGGTGAACTGGACACTGTCTACATGACCTCAAATAACTAAATTGTTTCTAGTTTTCATATGACAACTAGCAGCATCCCAGTCCTGTGGAAGCCCCCAAGAGAAAGTTCCTTTGAATTCTTTGGACCATGTAGGAACTAAATTTAGAAAAGAAACTCAGAAGAAATGAGGAATATCCATCCCACACTCTTATTATTAAGCATTTGCTATTTTGTTTCCATTTATTCAAAATATATTTGCTAGGTACTAACTATGAATATATGCCAAAGCATTAGGCTTCTGAAGGGACATGAAGATGCACAAAACGTAGATTTTCTCTTAAAGAGTTTATATTTAATCAGAGAAATAAGGTATACAAGTAGCTATTAAGTGTTAGGAGGTAGAGACAATGTGCTATAGGGTTTCAAGAAAGGGACAGATAATACCTACTTGGAAAAATTAAGCTTGGTCCTTTTTTTTTTTTTTTTTTGAGATAGAGTCTCACTCTATTCCCTTGGTAGAGTGCCATGGCATCATAGCTCACAGCAACCTCAAACTCCAGCTCAATCAATCCTCTTCCTTCAGATTCCCAAGTAGCTGAGACTATAGTGCCTGCCACCTATAGCCAACTTTTTCTATTTTTAGTAGAGACGAGGTCTCACTCTTGCTCAAGCTGGTCTCAATCTTCTGAGCTCAAGCAATCCGCCTGCCTTGGCCTACCAGAGTGCTGGGATTACAGGCGTGAGCCACTGCACCTGGCTAAAGAGCTTGGTCTTGAACAGTGGGAAGTAATCAAAGACTTTGCAGGCAGAGGAAATGGCAGGCACAAAGGCACATGTAGTTTTCCATTTCTTCTGCCACCGATTGGGAAGTTTAATACTAATTACATACCAGAAAAGAAGCCAATTCTGCTAATTTCCACTAGCAGTGGAAGCATTGGGCATCTGAAAAAATTGCTGTCAGAACACCCGGTAAGTTAGAGACACAGCAAGAGGTTTGGGGACTCCACAATTCTTTGAATCTTCAGCGATCATCTAAACAACTGAACCCTCTAAATATAGACGTATCTTGTATTTGAATGGATTTGACAAAATAAAGAGGCCCGTGAAACACATACAACACTCTTGCCTTTCAATCTCTCAGCAAGCTTGTGAGATTGTAAGGCACTTTCAATCCTAGTTAACATCGGGAATAGGAACAGCACTCCCTCACTTCATGGTGGGTTAACGCTCCACTACCACATCCTCCCTGCAGCCTTGAGAAGCAGCCTCAAATTGCTAGCTAAATACAAGGTAAAGATGTGTTGAAGGAAGTTTCCTGCTTTTCCTATTAGTTGCAAGATTTGCCAACAGTTGTTGTATGTGTATATCTGTGTGAGCAGCAAAGACCAAACTCTGGCTATTAATCCAAGTCAGGGAAAGGAGGAAGAAACTATCAGCAAAAAGAAGTGATTTATATTCAGGCTTTCTCTCTGAAGACAAAAACTGTTGAATGAAATGAGACCTTCTGCCCTACCACTGACAACAGGACGTTTTCACTTTACACCAAGGACCTCCTGCCACGAGCCCTTAACATTCAGTCTCAAAGCCCACGCTCACTAACTTCAGTTACCATTCTTTAGTCATTCATATCTTGTATTCTGGCCACTACAGTTCATCTCTTCAGTCTACTAACATTAGCCAGTTTTCTTTTTAACTTTTACACAAGAAAATATTTGGGCACATCTTTAGAAGAAGGTATATTCCTATGTAACTTATGTTAGTAAAGTGGAACTTGGAAGTGATTCAAATGAGGGTCACTAGTACTTAGAAACTTGTACAATAAAGTTTCTTTCATGAAACCGACTTAGGAAGAACAGAGAACAAGGGCGTGACTTAACATTGTTCTTTGTTCTTTCAGGGGTAAAGATCACCCAGTGCCCAGGCCACGGTTAGTTTACCTCTCCTAATCTCAGCTAGCACGGGTTTGTTTTTTTGGGGTTTTTTTGACACAGAGTCTCTGTCACCCTGGGTGGAGTGCCATGGTCTCATCATAGCTCACAGCAACCCCGGTCTCTTGAGCTCAATCAGTCCTCTTGCCTCAGTCTCCCAAGTAGCTGAGACTACAGGAACCAGCCACCACACCTGGCTAGTTTTTCAGTTTTTAGTAGAGATGATCTCATACTTGCTCAGACTGGTCTTGAACTCCAGAGCTTAGGTGACCCACCCACCTCAGCCTCTCAATGCTAGGATTATAGGTATGCCCAGCTACCGGCTAGCACTGATTTTAAAACTTGCTCATGGATTCTGACTTGTAGGGACTCACAAGCTGTTCTCTAGAAATCAAATGCTCATTGAGAAAGCAGGTGAACAACTTCCATTATTATGGGCAGGAGTCATAGATTCCAGGCCCTGGTCAATTACCAACTTGCTGTGGGGGAGCCTGTGAAAAGTCATTCAATTTCCCTAATCCTCAGTTCTTGCCTCACTAAAATGAGAATGTTGGACTAAATGAATTTTCAGAAGGGAGACTATTAATTTACCATAAAAACTGAGAAAATCTGAGACATTTTTGCTAAGACACTGGACAGGATGTCTGCACAGTAAACCAGGATGCACACTTTCTCAAAAGTGTGCAGTGTACAAAGCCCTTCTCCCAAGTGTGAGCCCCAAACTTTCAATGACATAATTGAATTTAAAGGGAAAACAAACACAGTAACGTAACAAAAAATAGCTACTTTGGAACAGATAGGTTAAACACAATGTCACTCTTATTACAGACATAAAAGGCAGAAGCAACCCGATGTCAGAAATTAAGAATCATTTATGACAGGTTATTTAGGAAGGGGTATTGAATTATTTCCTAGAACCTTTTGAGATTTTTTTTTTAAATTACAAAGAGCAAAATATAGTCTATTATCTATCAATCAGCCTATTTATCTAATTTCTACATTAATTTATTTCAAATCAAAGTCACATTGCAAAACTGTAACAAGCAAAAACAAGCCAAAATATTGTCCAAAAAAAGCAAAACTAGTCAAATTGCAATGAATTAGACATTTTAAACTCAATTTTTCCAGTAATGTTTTCTTTCAGTTTTTAGGCTGCAACATAAATTCTGTCACCATTAATTATGACATAACATTTTAAAACTTTAATCTAAGAATTTTCCTAGATCGAGAACACTAACAAATAACACTATCCATAACATAGATGCTTAGAATAATGTGTATTTCAGTATCTTTAATTTTCAGAGGTATGATGTGTTGGAGGTATTGGTTTATGGCTAGTCTGGGAGTGAGGTTTTGGAATTTTGCAGTTTCACCACCCACTGATCGTTTTCAAGTAGTGATGTATCTTCTGTAGTTTAGTGATGTATCTTCTGAACAAATTGCTTTTATGAAAATATTGTCGGAATGAAAGACCTTCTTTTGAAAAGAAAGTCTGAGAACACTGTAAGGCTCAGCATAACAAAAGACCAGAAATTTCAACAGTAAAATAGGCCTCTCTGGAAGGAGGGAGTTTCTCATCACCAGAAGTATTTTAGCAGGTGCTGGGTGGCCGCTTTTCAGGGTCATAGTGGCGATAACTTTTCACTGATGAGAGCCCACATGAGGTAGCCTCTGAGATACTGTCCAGTTTTAAGACTTGTGAGTTCTAGGGCTCTGGAGTTAGTAGTTAAAATGCCATCTAACACGGTTCCTTATACTCCAGAGCTTTGTTTGCACTTTGCACGCTAACATCTTCCCATAGAAAGCCACCACCGCCCAAATTGTCATCTGTGTGCTGATGTTAAATTGCTTTCCGGCTGCCTGGCCCAGAATGAAGCTGAGTTTTATTTTGACGAAAACAATTTTAACGCATCTGAGGGAAAACAAAAAGTTCTAATAACACGCTCAGGTCTATGAAAAGAACACATCGCTCCATTGCAATGTGTTCATAGCAAAAGAGGAAGTGCGTTGGCACATGTAATAAAAACTCTATCTCAGTCATTTACTATTTAGTGAAAGGCTAGTGGAAGTAAAATTGGACCTGGATTCAGTTCAGCACCCAGGTTGGTGGTGCAACATGGGCAAATGATGAGCATTTCTATTCATTTGCATTGGCAGGTGTCCAGGCTGGCTCAGTATCTATACTGCTTAGCCTCTGCGCAGGCAGCGGGGAGAACATGCAGCGCTCTTCATCACGTTGTGGTGCCCAGTCCGTCGTCCTTCTGGAACTTCAGAACTATGTTTCACAGTGAGACTGAGCTGGAAGAAGGAAACAACATGCAGGAGGGTGAAGCGGGGAACTGGAAATGAGTCAGCAGTGTCTGGGGATATTTAGATTTACAATGATAATTTTAAAGAATATTCTCTTTTTCTTTACAGAGCTGGACCCTAGATGTTCATATTTTATGCCGTTTTAAAACAAGGACTGATACAAATGCTGATTTTCTTCCTCTTTGATCATGAAATAAATTAGTCTTTTAAGTGACCTTTGGTATCTCTAGAAATGGTCTTCCTACAAATGTTTAAAGTAAGGGGTAACAAGACTGAGCTATTCTCTCTGAAACTGGCTATATAAGTCAGGTTTTAATCACCTAAGATGTGCTTTAGAAAACTAACTAAATAAAAGACAGGTAACTAACTTTGTAAGAATGAAATGTACTAACCAGATAGACTGAAGCTTAAGTATTCTCATTTGTAGGCTTTTGTGGGATTCATTTGGCAAGATATTTTCAGAGGCACTTACTCATCATGGCTGTGTTCTTCATAAATATATGATAGGACCATCACCCAAAGTATCAAAATATTTGAAAGATGGGATCTAAAGACTTAAATAAGCAATAGATAATCAAAGTAGCCTTAGGGTAAATCATTTCATCTTCTAATCATTATCTATAAAACTGAGTTAATAAAATCTACTTAACTTGGTTATTGTGGTGATTAAATTTTATAATTAATCTAATTATTTGAAAAATTCAAGGAGCACTTAAAGGTCTATCTAGACCCATTGGGCCAGTCAAAAAGGGCCTACATAGACATTTCTCTGAAGACATATGAATGGCCAGTAAGCACAGGAAAAGATATTTGATATCATTAGATATCAGTGAAATTTAAATCAAAGCCACAATCAGATATCCCCACAAGTTCACTAAAATGGCTATAATCAAAAATATAATAAAATGTTTTGGGGAAAGTGTGAAGAAATGGGAAACCTCATTTACTGCTTTTGGTAATATAAAATGATGCACCCTTGCTGGCAAACAGTCTGACAATTTCTCAAAAGGTTAAAAGAGAATTATTATACATCCCAGGAATTCTACCTCTTGGGTACATACTCAAGAGAAATAAAAACAATTGTCCACACAAAAACTTTGTATATGAATGCTTATAGCAGCATTATCAGAATAGCCCCAAAGTGGAAATAACCCAGATGTTCATCATCTGATGAATGCATAAATAAAATGTGGTTAGTCCCTTCAATGGAATATTACATGGCAATAAAAAAGGATGGAGTACGGAGACATGCTGCTATATGGATGAACTTTGAAAATATGCTAGGCAAAATAACCTAGTCATAAAAGAACATATATGATTTAAGTTATATAAAATATCCAGAACAGGAAAATCCATACAGACAGAAAGTTGATTACTGGTTGCCTAGGGCTAGAGGGAAGATGAGGGGGTTGGTTTTGGGGTGGTAACCAATAAGGGGTACAGGGTTTCTTTCTGAGGTGATGAAAATGTTCTAAAATTGATTGTTGTGTTGCACAACTCTGTGAATATACTAGAAGTCACTGAACCAAACACTTTACATGGGCCAATTGTATGTTATATGAATTAAAGGTATTTTTAAAAAAATATGCCAGGCAATTTCCTAGGCACTCAATACTTAACAAATGTGAAATGCTCATGGTATGAGCTTGATAAATACAATGCAAACACATAATGCCTCATTAACTTTGAATAAAAGGGGAAAATAACTTTTGAAAGGAATATAAATGCATGTGAAATAGAAAAGCCTAAATTAATGTGCTAATTAGGAATAAAATAACCATAACTGAGGCATATCACTAGGTAGTATTGTACGGGATATCATTGAACTGTACTTGAGTGTACAGTAAGGCAAAGCCGTTAGTGGCAATAATCTTTGGTAATACACCATTGAGTTATAGTATTATTTAAACCGAAAGTGAAGGCCATTATAAACTACACCTGAGAATCAAAGACAAAGAGATAAAATGACAGTTTATTGCAGGAGAATAGACCTGAAGAAGAAACTGTGCCTCTGTCTCTTTACTGTCTCAGCTGATTCTAAATGAGTGTGAGCCATGCAGTTACCCATCTGCCCCCACCACACTTGCCATTAATACCAGAAACCATGAGTCTTGCTTTTCCTTATTCTGGAATTAAAAAAAAAAAAAATCACATAGTTCCCTAGTCCTTGACCTTTCCCATTCTCCTGCTAGCCCCAGGAGGCTATCATTTCACAGCATGAGAGCTAACACAACCTCAGAATTATTGATGGGCATGGGTTCCATAGAAGTCACCATTCATATCCTGTTCAAGTAACGCATGAACAGTCTGGGGACAGATGCTGACACACACCCGAGCTTTCAGTGGCCCAAGATCTTAGCATTCTCAACTAAGCTTGACATTATGGATGGAGCAAGGCATCCCAGGGGGAACACATTAACCCTAGCAAAGGCAGTTTTGCGGAATGTTTCAAGCAGCAAAGCTTACATCTGGTCCACATAGGTCGGTGAGAAAAAGCTAGTGCTGTCCTGACTCCAGTAAGGGCTAAAACTCTCGATAAAGAGCATGTGTGAGTGCAAGAAAAGTGTACTTAAAAATGATAGGAGAAGCTGGGTGCCTATAGTCCCAACTACTTGGGAGGCTGAGCTAGGAGGATCCCTTGAGCCTAGAGATTCAGCTCCAGCCTGGGCAACATAGCAAGACCTCTGTCTCTTTAAAAAAAAAATGATAGGAGAAAAGGGAGGCCACCGTGTGGAGGGGACCCAACAACATCAACAAATAACAGAGTTGAGGTTAGAGATAAGAAAGGAAGAAAGCGGAGAGGGAGGGAATTGAGAAGAAAGAGTACGATGGAGTCTGTGGTTAAATTTAAAAATCTGCCGAAGGGCGGTGCCTGTGGCTCAATGAGTAGGGCGCCAGCCCCATATACTGAGGGTAGCAGGTTCAAAACCGGCTCCTGCCAAACTGCAACAATAAAAAAAAAAAAAAAATAGCTGGGCATTGTGGTGGGCGCCTGTAGTCCCAGCTACTTGGGAGGCTGAGGCAAGAGAATTGCCTAAGCTCAAGGGCTCGAGGTTGCCATGAGCTGTGATGCCATGGCACTCTACCGAGGGTGACAAAGTTAGACTGTCTCTAACAAATAAAAATAAAAACAAAAATCTGCTGGAAAGAGTAATGTTAGCCTTAAGCACCAAAGAGAAAAATGCCCCTTTCTGGCACATGCCTTTCAAAATGGTGGCAATAGAAACAAAAATTTAATAAAGATTAGTCTATGTTAAGGAAAAAATAAGGTGGTTAACAGAGGACAGAGAAAGTACTTCAGAGCACTAAAGAGTTAATGAGTGGGCATAAAATTATTCATATGGCTCTGACAAGGGGATTGGATTTGTGTTCCCAGAAAAAGGGCACTACAAGGACTGATATGTGGCAGTGGGAACAGAAGGAGGAAAAAAAGCAAAGAATGCAGTAAAAACTAAGGCCAAAATGACTGCATAAAAAATTTGGCTAAGACAATCCAGCAAAACAAAGTAAAACCAGATTCAATGATAGAGTAAGAGGGAGAGAAGCAACTATGATCCACCCTCAAATAGAAGCAGATTTAAATAAAATTCCAAACCATTTGTTGAGAGGCTTACATGATCTTGGAGAAATGTAAAGCATAAATATTTAGTTGGGGAGAGTGAGAACTTGAAAATAGAATGCTAGTTCTAAGACTAAAAAACAAAAAATAAGTTCACAATTCACAGATAAGTTGAGTTCCTTCTTTTCAGTCATTGATTGTTTTCTTTGTTTTGCTTTGTCACTGTGAGAGGTTTAGAAGAGATTTTCTTAAATGTAATTCCTCAATAAAGGGTCTGAGTATTGATCTTTCAGGAGGAAAAAAGTCTTCAAAGAACAAGGAGTTATCATATGTTGTGTTTTCACTAAAAGCTGATTTGTTTTTCAATGTACTGCCTCCACGCAAGACATTATGCTTCCAAACTGCACAAGAAAGTAGCTACAAATTAAACATTTTGTAATGGTGCTTATTCTTAGCTGTCCAGAAGTTATTTTTATTCACCTATTTCCTAAGAAGCTTAGCAATTTTCTGATTTATCATCAACAACATTTAATTGAATACTATTTCATGTGTAATTGCTAGATGCCTGAAAATAGAGTAAAAAATATGGAATCAACAAACCTGAGTTCAATCCCCGACTCTGTCACTTACAAATAGCTTTAAGCAAAGTCACTAAACCTCAGTTCCTTCATCTCTTTATAAAACGAAGGCCTTGAATGAAACGAAATTACACGATTTCTTAAATCCCTTGCAGGTATGGTTATTATTCTTTAAAAGATAACATTTTATTTAATCTGTATAAGTCATTATTACAATCTTGTCTTCAGAATGATTTTGTAGTGTGCAATTGTTCGCTGAAATTTATTGACAGCCTAAAATAATCCAAAATTTACAGACATAGTAGATAAGAGAATAAATAGACTATGGCTTCAAATGCAATATTTCTGCCATTATGTGAATTAAATATTTAGATATTATTTAAAATTTTTAAACACAGAAATTACATAAATATCATGCAGTTATTATATTAATACTTTATATATATGTTAACAAATTAATAATATATTAATATTTTAAATAACCAATTAGTATGAATTATAGCTACTGATACTAACCAATTAGTATTTTCATCTTTGAGGAGATGAAAGGCAAGAAGGAAACTCCTTGGGTGCATAAATACGTCAAATATAATGTAATCTTCACAATGACACCATGAGATTTTTACTATTATTATCCTTATTTTGCAGATGAAACTCAGGCTTGGGCAGACACAGTGGATCACATGTGCAACCCCAGCACTTTGGGAAGCTGAGATGGCAGGATTACTTGAATCCAGGAGTTCAAAACCAGCTTGGGCAACATAGTGAGACCTCATCTCTAAAAATACAGAAATTAGCCAGGCATAGTGGTATGTGCCCATAGTCTCAGCTACTCAGGAGGCTGAGGCAGGAGGATCACTTGAGCAAAAGTTTGAGGCCTCGGTGAGCTATGATTGTATCACTGTACTCTAGCCTGGGCAACAAAACAAGACTCTGTCTCTAAAGACAAAACAAAACAAAACTCCTTGAAGCTCATCATAGCTTAGACAAGATCACACAAACTGTAAATGATAGAGCCCAGGTCCTTTCACTGCCAAAAATGGGATATAATTGTATGTATTATTTTGTGATTTGCTTTTTTAATGTAACAACATGTCCTGACTGTAGCTGTTTACACACTTACTTCAATAGCTTCACTTCTTAGGACTACATGGTCTTTCTACATATATAAATGCACTGTAACTATTTAAATATTCCTCCATTGTTGGGCATTTAGGTTGTTATTCCTTTTACATAAATCATTATAAATTTAATATTTAAATATTTCCTTAAAAATGTAAATATTTCCTCAGAGTGGCTCGGTGCCTGTAGCACAGTGGTTATGGCGCCAGCCACATGCACTGAAGCTGGCAAGTTCAAGCCTGGTCCAGGCCAGCTAAATAACAATGACAACTACAAGAAAAAATAGCTGGGCATTGTGGTGGTCACCTGTAGTCCCAGCTACTTGCGAGGCTGAGGCAAGAGAATCACTTAAGCCCAAGAATTTGTGTTTGCTGTGAGCTGTGACGCCACAGCATTCTACCAAGGGCGACATAGTGAGACTCTGTCTCAAAAAAAAAAAAAAAATGCCCCTCAGCACAAATTGTTATATATTTATTAAGCCATAGGTATTTTAAAGATTTTTTTTTAATTACCAACTAAATATTTCATGTCATTGTTTTATTTATTTTTATTTATTTTTATTTTTATTTTTTTTTTTGAGACAGAGCCTCAAGCTGTCCCCCTGGGTAGAGTGCTGTGGCTTCACTGCTCACAGCAACCTCCAACTCCTGGGCTCAAGTGAGTCACCTGCCTCAGCCTCCCAAGTAGCTGGGACCACAGGCGCCTGCCACAACACCTGGCTACTTTTTGGTTGCAGCCATCATTGTTGTTTGGCGGGCCCAGGCTGGATTCGAACCTGCCACCTTAGGTGTATGTGGCTGGTGCCTTAGCTGCTTGAGCCACAGGCGCCAAGCCCATGTCATTGTTTTAAATGTAGTCTTCAGTCCTTTGAAATTACCTAAAAGATTGTTAATTAAGCTTTTTGGTGATGGTTGTTAATAGTTCTTTTGGTGGTTCTTAGCCTATTGCTTAAAAGAGAAATTCAAGTAGGTGAAGAGATATTTTAATAGCTCACAATAAAAAAGATAAAAACGATAAAAGGATAGGAAGAGAAAATTGTGTTTTCTCTGTTGGTTTTGAAAAATTACAGAAAGTAGTAGAGAAAGTGCCAGGAAATAAATTAATTCCTTCCATGGGTGTAGGACTTGAACAAAACATACAGAAGAAAACTGAAATATTAAGCCCAAGGGCAGTGCCTATAGCTCAGTGAGTAGGGCATTGGCCGCATACACTGAGGCTGGTGGGTTCCAACCCGTCCTGGGCAGCTAAAATAGCAATGACAACTGCAATAACAAAAAAATAGCTGGGCATTATGGCAGTCACCTGTGGTCCCAGTTACTTCAAAGACTAAGGCAAGAGAATCACTTAAGCAATCTGAGGGTTTGAGGTTGCTGTGAGCTGTGACGCCATAGGACTCTATCCGTATAGAGGATACAGCCAAATCTAACTGGTGATTACATATGTACAAATTCATCTAGCTATAATTTAAGATATGTGTACTTTACAGTGTATAAGCTACATCTTCAAATAAACATACAAATAATCTCAGACATTTGGCATCACAAAAACCAGACATCCAGGAATGACCAGACTTCCATTTTTCTCTCAGATGTTTTTATATATGCTTTACTATCATTCAAACATTACATATTTCAGTGGGAAGCACATAAGCAGAGTAAGTCAAACTCTGCCAAAATGACTTAGCATTTTTTTCTTTTGGTAAGAATTTGTTTAGCTAAATCGCCATTTCTTATTTAACCAACCCCTACCAGTTGGGCATTTAAGTAGCCTCTGATGTTTTTTATTATCGCCCTTTGCAGGTAAGTTTTTGTGTGTCTTTAATTATTAACTGAAGATAGATTTCTGGGAAGCTGCCTTTCAGTGATCTGAAGAGAAGGAGATGACTTGTAAACTCCACGCCAACATTTATCTAGTTCTAAAAGTTAAATGGAGCACAACATGTCTCAAAAGAATAAGACTTTGATCAAACACTGTTTGGACCACCTTAGAATAAAAGGCTCTGAATGTAGTACTACATCATGTTTAAAGAAATATTGGCATTTGGAGGAGCCCAAAAGAGAATAGTGAACATCCAGACTACTTTTCTTAGGCATACGCTAGTCATTTCCCTCTAGAAACTCAGTCTCAGTCTTTGAATTTTAAAGAATAAAACATAAGATATAGAGACTTTTCCAAAAACTTAGATACTTTAGAAAATGTTGGTCTAACTTGTGATAAGAATTCCTCTCTCACTATCAGCTATGTTATATAAATAGAGATCCAAGCTCTTTTTGATTCAGAATGTATTGTACAGGCAATATTTTTATACTGCTGAATAATTACTTGGATGCAGGTGTGTTTACTTTAACATTAGATAGACCTGCTTTCTTTCTGCCCTTCAAACACCCTTTCCTTTTGTTTTCTATAATACGTATTTTCTTTGGCAGAAGCAAGTAAAACCTCAGCCTCTTAAGTACAATGGCGTAGACATTTGTTGGTGAACACAATATTGTAAGATATCTGAATTTTTGGTCAGAATCCAGTTCATCTGTTACAATTTAGTGATGTTTTAAGCTTTCACTTCCATCTCTTGGACCCTAAAATGACTTCATGTCTTGGCTGAGCTTCAGAGTTTCAACAACCACAAGCAGATCCAGACTTTCTTATTCACCCTACCATGCTGGGCTGTCAACAACAGTTTTGGGGGCATAAAAAACATCCAAACTGGCAAATTTCAGAAAGAGTAGGCAATCTTTTTCTTTCAGGCATATTTTGCTTCATTGTGACAAAAGGCCAACCTGTTCCCCTGTTTAAAATATGTGGTGGAGCTATTTTAGCTTCTGAAATTTTCCATTCTGAATAAGAATTTACATTGAGAAAAAAAGCAAAAAAGTAAGAAGAAGAGGAGGAGGAAGAAGGAGAAGACTATTAACTCCCCTTACTTAGTAATTGTAGGTGCTCTGAAGCCTACAAGGTTGCTCTGGATTTTTATAACCCTCACATAGGAAAATGCTTAGGATACCAGTACTCAAGCTTACATTTGTCTCTTCCCCACAATCAGCCTGGCAGGAGAAGATTCTCCTCTGCAGAAACCAGACAGACTCACAAAAATATAAAAAGACTTACAAATACCAGCATTTATAGATCTACCCAGGGACAAAACCAGCTTGAAGTCTCATCACCCTGTGATGAAGGTCTCTAGACACCAATCTTCTCTGAACCTGGATTTCCAATTAGCTTATCATTGCCACACCCTTTAAATGTGAACAGACAGCCAAGGAACAGAGACAGTTGAGAAAAGCCTCAAACACAAAAGACAGAAACCAGAGTGGACCATGAAGGTGTGCTGCAGGGATAGAAAATAAGGAAATGGAAAAAAAAATAGATCCAGAGGATAGAAGGAAAACTGAACAATGACTATAAACAGCCTTAGAGAAAAGAACCAATGTGGTATATACACAAAATAAGAAGGGGATGCCTTACAAATGGGACAATCAGGGAAGGAGAAATGCTTCTTGAAAATTAAAAATTGGGAAGCAAATTCAGTAAAAGGGTTTGAAGACAGAATTGAAGAAATCTTCCATAAAGTAAGACAAAAAGACAAAGACATAGAAAATACAAGAGAAAAGATAAGAAAATAAGAGGATCAGCCAGGCACTGTGGCTCACGCCTGTAATCCCAACACTGAGGGAGGCTGAGGCAGGTGGATTCCTTGAGCTCATGAGTTTGAGACCAGCCTGAACAAGAGCAAGACCCCATCTCTACTAAAAATAGAAAAACTAGCCAGGTGTCAGGCTGGACGCCTGTAGTGTCAGCTACTTGGGAGCCCCAAAATTTGAGGTTGCTGTGAGCTACGACAATGCCATGGCCCTCTACACAGGATGATAGAGTGAGATTCAGTCTCAAAGAAAGAAAGGGAAGCAAAGAAAAGGAAGAGAAAGGAAGGGAAGGGAAAGGAAGGGCAAGGCAGGGCAGGGCAGGGCAGGGCAGGGAAGGGAAGAGAAGGGAAGGAAGGGAAGGGAAGGGAAAGGAAGGGAAGGGAAAGGAAGGGAAGGGAGAGGATTAGTTTAGAAGTTTTAGCATATGAGTAATAGAAAGTCCAGAAAAATGTAGTAGAGGGAATTATAAAAAGCAAAGTAACAACATTCTGTAGCAAGGTATATCCTTATGAAATTTCAGAAAACAAGATATAAGGACTACCCTAAAAGCTTACAGGGAGAAAAATCAGATTACATATAATGGATTGGAAATCCCAATGGCATTAGACATCGCAATAGTGAAATTGGAAGCTTAAAGCAAATGAATCAACACCTTCAATATCCTGAAAGGAAATTATTTTCAACCCAGAATTTTGTTCCTAAGGAAACTACCACTCAACTGTGAAAATAAAATAAATACATTTTTAACCATTTGACAATTTTAAATTTTATATCCATTATTTCCTACTGGAAGATATATTGACCAAGACAAGGGGAAACACTAAGAAAAGGAGGGATTTTGGATGTGTAACTCAGAAAGAAGAGTGGCAAGGGTAAGTACTAGGAAGGTAGTGAGCAAAAAACTCAGGAAGGAAATGAAGATTCATCACAGGGTGATGAGACTTCAGGGTGGTTTGTCCCAGGATGGACCTATAAATGTTGGTATCTGTGGGTCTGTTAATTTTTTTCTTGATAGGCATGTAGCAGAAATGTGGGACTATTTAGAAGACTAGGTAAGTGGAGAAAGGGCAAGCAAAAAGTAAGGCTTGAATCATAATGGGATACCAATTCACATCCCTTAGGATGGCTACTATAAAAAAAATGGAAAACAGGAGTTGGCAAGGATGTGGAGAAATTGGAGCCTATGTACAATGCTCGTAGGAATATAAAATGATACAGTCACTGTAAAGAGCAGCTTGGCAGTATCTCAAAATGTTAGACATAGAATTACCAGATAATACAGCAATTCCACTTCTGGGAATATACCAAGAGAATTGAAAGCAGGGATTCAAACAGATACTTGTACACTCAAGCTCAGAGTAGCTCAGTAGTCAAAAAGTGAAAAGAAACCAGGTTATCTATCAACAGATGAATAAAAAACAAAATATGGCATATGCATCTATCAGAATACTATTTTGCCATAAAAAGAATTAAATTTTGATACATGTTACAATATGAATAAGCCTTGAAAATATTATGCTAAATGAAATAATCCAGACACAAAAGAATAAATATTGTATGATTCTACTTATATGAGGTACCTAGAATAGGCAAATTCATAGACAGAAAGTAGAATAAAGTTTACCAGGGGCTGAGGGAGGGGAAGGAATAGGGAGTTATTGTTTAATGAGCCCAGAGTTTCTGTGTGGGATAATGAAAAGTTCTGGAAATGAACAGCGGTGATGGTTGCACAGCATCATGAATATACTTAATGCCACTGAGTTGTATACTTAAAAATGGCTAAAATGATAAATTTTATGTTATATGTGTTATAGTACCACAAAAGGAAAAGTAAGGAAGACAGTGTGGTCATGGTATTCTACTTGACATGACCAGATCCCCAGAGATTTTAGGAGTAGCCAGAGTTAAGATTAGCACAGGATGTTTCCTCATTGTTAATTTTCAAAATGTAATAACATTGTGTGAGTCAGACAAAGTGATTCTGTAGAATACGGGTTGTCAGTTGAGACTTCTAGAGAAATACACTAGCAGGCTATTATAATGGGGGAAAGACTGAGATTAAAGAAATCCATATTCTTTTTTTTTTTTTTTTTTGGAGCAGAGTCTTACGTTGTCACCCTGGGTAGAGTGTTATCATCATAGCTCATAGCAACCTCAGTCTCTTGAGCTCAAGCAATCCTCTTGCCTCAGCCTCCTAAGTAGCTAGCACTACAGGCACCTGCCAGGATGCCTAGCTAGTTTTCTATTTTTAGGAGAGACGGAGTTTTACTCTTGCTTAAGCTGGTATTGAGCCCCTGAGCTCGGGCAATCCACCTGCTTTGGCCTCCCAGAGTGCCACCACACCCAGCAGATAGATATCCAGATTCCAATCTTTAAATCACGTTCTAACTCGTTGCTTACATTTTCCTAATCTGTAAAATGGAATGGACCATATCCATATTCCATATGGAATGAGTCATAGCTGCGAGCTCAATCTCCCAGAAGTGTTGAGGTAAAGACAGCACTGCTCATGTAGTACATTTAGCTTCTTAAAAGATGTTTTATATGATTCTCACATCTGATGTCATTGTGGTAGGTTAGTTGGTTAAAAAAAAAATAATGTCTTAAAGATTCTTTTGCTTAAAAATGGAAAACTATTCTCTTGTCCCATAGAGAGAGAAATAGTATTGTGTTTTAGTGATAGGGATTTTGTTAAACAAGAGTCAGAATGTTGGCTTGTTCTAGTGTTTAAAATGATATTCATTAGTCAGTAAGAGTCTTGCTTTACCTTACTACTGGCAAAGACGCTTGTATATCCAGAGGACCTTTCTTTAAAATTCTAATGAGATGATAATCTTTTTAAACTCATTGAGCCTCAGTTTTTTCATCTGTAAAATGAGGATACAATCTACTTCATCTACTTGACAGGGCTGTTTTGAAGACTCGATAAAATCTTGCCATTCATTTATTTATCTGGTGCATACAGATAAATACCTGTGTACATATCAGTTATGCAGGATGCTGGAAATGTTATGTTCGGCAAAAGAAATATGGTCCATAAATTCTGAAACCTTCAGTTAAGTGGAATAGATGCCAATATAGATACAGTTAGTTTCCTAACTCTAATGGTTAATTTTTTGTGTCAATTTGACTGGACCACAAGGTGCCCAGATACTCAGCTAAAAATTATTTCTGGGTATGTCTGTCATAGTGCTCTAGGTGAAATTAGTGCTTGTGAGTAAAGCAGATTGCTTTCTCCAGTGTGGGTGAGCATCATTCAATCCACTGAGGGCCTGAATAGGAATTAAAAAGGTGGAGGAAGAAGGAATTCTCTTTCTCAGCCTGATTGCTTGAGCTGGGACATTGTTCTCCTCGCACAAATTGGGAGTTATACTGTTTGCCACTTCTGCTTCTCAGGCCTTCGGATTTGGACTTGGAACTATACCATGAGCTTTCTTGCATCTCCAGAGTATAGACAGGAGATTATGGAACTTGTCAGCCTCCACAACTGCATGAGCTAATTCCCATAATAAATATCTCTCTCATATACAGTAGAAACTCTGTAAGTTGACCAGCCAAGGAACTACAACAAATTGGTCAACATATGGAGGTGGTCAACATGAGGAAGTAGTCCTACTGTACTGATCTAGTCCTACTGCACATCTGTGAAAATTAAGTCAACTGAAGGAGGTGGTCAACTAGGGTGGCTCGACTGTACATACACAGAGACAAGTAAATACACTAACACTTGAAGCAAGAACCATCGAAGTTACCATGCATACCCAAATCAATGACATGGGATCAGGAAGTTGGACTTCAGTTTCAACCCGTTCCTTATTTAGTAGTGTCATATTGCCCATGTTCACAA
Organism: Otolemur garnettii; assembly: GCF_000181295.1. Classification (NCBI taxonomy): domain Eukaryota; kingdom Metazoa; phylum Chordata; class Mammalia; order Primates; family Galagidae; genus Otolemur; species Otolemur garnettii. The sequence goes on from NW_003852472.1 coordinate 5,499,611, forward strand.
CCCCAGGCTATCTGTAGTGTTGTAAGCTTAGGAGTCAGTCTTCTGCCCTATAATTTAAAACTTTAGCAAGAGATCAAGTCATTCGATTTATCTTCCCTAGAGAGCCAGAAAATGCAATTTTATGGCCAGAGCAGAGAGGATTCAAAAGTTTACTAAAGTCCTGGGAACTTAAAACTGTAGGCAGGGATAATATTGCTGTTCATCACTGTCTACTTATTTTCTATTTAAAGAGTTTTATCTTCCTAGTAGAGGGGGTTAGTTTAATAGAGTGTCAGGGGAAATGTCTAGTGAATGTATTGATTGACTGCATGATGATAAATGTGGGCAACTTATCTCCTAATCTTCCTCCAGGTTTGCCTTGCTGAGGATGAATAAAATTATTTTTAATATAGCCAACAAAGTCTTTTTTCTTTGCTTTGGTATTTTAGTACCATAAAGTGCCTAGATGACTCTTTTTTTTCCCCAGAAAGAATAGCAATTTGTAGATTGGCACTGGGCAGAAGCTATTTCCAAATATGGTACTTTATGCCTGAATATAGAGTTTTGTCATTTCAGCTAGGAGCAATTAAGTTATGACAGGATAGTACACAAGGAAAGAAACAAAGAAATATGTACACCGTCCACATATCAAACACATCCACATTTGAGCAGAGAAGATGGTCATGTCTCAAGGGGAAGCAGCAAGGACTTTCATTACCAAGGGTAACAAAAAGTTTCTAAGGCATTCACACATTACATGCAAAATAGAAGCAACCTGAAGAGGTAGGAGGAATGAGATTGTTTAATGAGGCAAATTAATTTTATGTCATATTTCATTCTCCAAAGTGAAATATTTCTGAAGAATGTTGCATAGAACACAGCACTCTTGGTATTATACATCTCCTTCCCTTTGCTTACTTGAGACAAATATAATGTTGAAAATGTTTTTACTCTGATGCTCTAACAAGAAGTGTACTTCTGTCAAATCCAGAGTGATTGATAATGCTCTGGCCTATCCTTTACTCAATTCAAATAATAGGGTTTGCTTGCTTTTAAGGTTACTTGAGCTGTAATGTTGTTATTGTCCTTTCTACTGTTCTTTAGTCTAATTTTCACCTACCAGAGGACTAGTAAAGAAAGAGAGGGGAATGAGGCAGCAGTAATTCATGAGTAAAAAGGCCAAGGTGACCCCTTTCCCTGAAGTCCCAAGTCTCCTTCCTAATAACAGACATGCCTGCAACTGGGAGTTTAGTTTGATTTTCTATATGGATTCAACACAACCCCCACAACAGAAAGCCATTGCAGGATATTTTTTTCTTCAAGTTAGAAACAAGAGTGGAAATACTTAAAGGAGATTTGTATCTTTAAAATGTTTGAGGTGCTTGAAATTAAAAAATCACAGATAGCTGGGCATTGTGGCAGGAGAATGTAGTCCCAGTTACTCAAGAGACTGAGGCAAGAGGATCTCTTGGGCCTCTGAGACTGAGGTTTCTGTGAGCTATAATGATACCACAGCATTCAACCTAGGGTGACAGAGTGAGGCTCTGTTTTAAAAAAAGAAAACTGTAATAGAAAACATGCATTGAAATTTTAAAATAAAGAATCATTTCTTTGATCTGTATTTCAGAAGTTGATCTGCATTTCTGTCCTCCCTGTCATTTTTACATAAGAGAATACATGACCTCAAATTACATAAGAAGATACAAGGCCTCAAATTTGATTTCTGTCTATGACAATTTCCTATTATAGATTTGAATTTAGTTAATTTCTGAAAAAAATATTACATGCTTTAGGTTTTGAAGCCCTGTACATTCTGCTCTGTAATCTCATTTTCACAGATTGGTAGAAAAAAGAGATAGGCATTGGGCAGCATTCATTCATGAAAAAACAACCACCTTTCTATTAAACTGAAATAGGTCAGGAAATTTAAGATTGACTATTGGTATTTCATTGAAATCACCATCAATGAGGAAGCCTAAAATAGTTAATAGAAGGCAGAAGAAGAGCCTTTAGTCCTGAGTTCTAGGTCCAGCTCTATCTGAAGCTATGTGACACTGGGCAAGGCACTGTTTCTCCTGGTCTCTGTTTACATTTTAGGAAATGGACTGCAGCATCTCTAAGGTCACATTCAATTAAATAAATACATATCCTGAAAGAAATCTACAAAGCAATGTCCTGCTGGTCCTGCCTCCCTTTGCCACATTAGGAATCCTTCACATTTTCTTGTATGCCTGAAGCAAAGCATGTTGGTAGAATGTGTTTAACTCTGGAACTTCTTTTCCTAAGAAATGCAAAATTTCAATTTAATAGATTTTCCCAAGATTATTATTTTGTTACATTTCAAACCTTCAGGAAAGTTGTAGGCATAATGCAACGAAGAACCTTACACCCTTCATTTAGATTTATCAGTTATTAACATTTCCCCACATTTGCTTTCTTTTCCTCTGCTTCCTTTTTTGATATACAAGCATTGCAGAATTCATCACAGACTTCATGACACTTCATCCCTAAATACTATATTATATATCTCCTACGAAAAGTGACATTCTTCTATGTAATCATAACTACTTGAAAAATTTTACAGTGATTCAATAATACTGTCTAAATATACTCTGTATTCAAATTTCCCCAATGGTCCCAATAATGTCCTGTGTAGCTTTTTTTTTTTTTAAATTCAGGATCCAATCAAGGATTTTTGTTGCATTCAGTTTTCCTGTCTCTTACCCCTCCCTTAAGCTATAATTTCCATGCTTTTTGTTTCTTTGCTTTCCATAGTACTGACATTTTTGAAGAATTCAGGCCAGGTGTTTTGCAGAATGCCCCACAATTTGGATTTGTCCAGCTGTATCCTAATGATTATATTCAGGTTAAATACTTTTGGGTATTTTATGTCCTTCTCAGGGAATGACACCTAGAGATGTTGTAATTGATAAAAATAGTTTGATCAGCTCGGCGCCTGTAGCACAGTGGTTACAGGACCAGCCACATGCACCAAGGCTGGCGGGTTCAAACCCGGCCAGGCCAGGTAAACAACAATGACAACTGCAACAAAAAATAGCTGGGTGTTGTGGCAGGCACCTGTAGTCCCAGCTACTCAGGAGGCTGAGGCTAGAGAATCACTTAAGCCCAAGAGTTCGAGGTTGTTTGAGCTGTGATGCCACAGCACTCTACTGGAGCAACAAAGTGAAACTCTGTCTCAAAAAAAAAAAATAGGTTTGATCATTTTTTAGGGTGTTATTTGCCAAATATCTACAAAATTAAAGTACCGTTTCCCTGTATAATTAATAAGTGATCTTGGGAATGACACTTTGAGACTCTGTTAGTCCTATTTTCCAAAGATTTTTGGCATCCATCAGCAATGGTCTTTGTAAGGTTACTGTTTTGATTGGGATAATCAACATCCTTGGCAGAACGGAAGGAAGAATTAGTCAGTGTGAACCTGACCATAGATCAAACCCTGAACAGTGTGAGCCTGTGTGTGATGGAGGTGCTGAAATAAAGTGACAAAGTAAAGTGACATGTTGCTAGCATTTTTAAGCAATAAGTGGAGAGTTTGGGGATGCCTAATGTGCAGAATCAAGAAAAGTAAATTTTTTTGGGGGGGGACAGAGTCTCACTTTGTCACCCCTGGTAGAGTGCCATGGAGTCATAACTCACAACAACTTTAGACTCTTGGGCTCAAGTGATTCTCTTGCCTCAGCCTCCTGAGTAGCTGGGACTACAGATGCTCATCACAATGCCAGCCTATTTTTATTGAGAGGGGGGTCTCACTCTAGCCCATCCTGGTCTGGAACTTGTGAGCTTAAGTGATCCACCCACCTCGGCCTCCCAGAATGCTGGGATTCCAGGCATGTGCCCGGTCCCCCAAAAGTAAATTTTTGTTAGGTATTGAATAGAACAAATACCGTATACTGTTTCTGTCTTTGGGGTCTCTCCATAATATGATATAGGACCTAGCCCTTGAAAATAATGAGTACAGGCTCGGCGCCTATAGCTCAACTGGCTAAGGTGCCAGCCACTTACACCTAAGGTGGTGGGTTCGAATCCCTAGCCCGGACCCGCCAAAAACAACAATGACGGCTGCAACCAAAAAATAGCCGGGCGTTGTGGCTGGCGCTTGTGGTCCCAGCTACTTGGGAGGCGGAGGCAGGAGACTCGCTTGAGCCCAGGAGTTGGAGGTTGCTGTGAGCTGTAATGCCACGGCACTCTACCAGGGGGACAGCTTGAGGCTCTGTCTCAAAAAAAAAAAAAAAAAGAAAAGAAAATAATGAGTACATTCAATGCAAATACTGCACTCATGTGTGTATTATAAATAAAATAAAATTCAAAAAATCTTTTTTTAAATGGTTATAGTTTCCCTTCTTTATTCTTCCCTTCCTCATTATATGTTTGGTTATAATTTATCTACATTTCTGTTAGATAAAATTCAAGTATTATGAACAGGAAATGCAATCAGTAATCAATAAAGTGGGAGAAGAAAAAATTGCAGATTTTATAGATAGTGATGGTTGCATGTGATGAGAGTAACAAATAATCTGACCATGCCTCTGTTTTCATCTTGAAGAATTATTCCACAATATGTCTACATTTGTTTTCTTCATGTTTCTCTGACTTATCAGAGTTAGTTTTCAACAAAAGCAGGAATCTGTACCAATGTGTGGGACTAGTTATTAAGCGATAGAACAAATCAATTGTTGCAATAAAGAGAAAACATTGTGCAGAGAAGAGCAAAAATAAATAACAATAGCAATAATCATGATGATGAAAAAGAATGCCAATGAGCTTTGATAAAAGATCCTGGAAAGCAAAGGTATTCTAAGAATAATATAGCACCTGGAACAGAGATGGTGAATTGCTCAAGAGATTATATTTTAAGTGGCAAGAACAATCTGGCATAGAACATGGGGAAATTAGATCATAAAACAATAGATTCCATGTAATCAAGCAATAGAAATAAAGAAGTCTTAGCAAACACTTTTTTGCCTTGTGGAATTATCCTAACATATGTCTTTTTTCATTATCTTCATGTTGCTCTAATGTAGTAGATGATTTGAACCCAAAGTAGGGAGAGCAATGTTTTACTATGATGTCAGTGTTTTAGGAAAAAGAGCCAGGAATGTGAAATGTAAGCTTTTGGCAAATACAATGATGTCATTGTTGCTGCTGTTGTGCTTCTAGGATAACTGTATGATTGTTAATTATGAAAATAGAAATAGTAGTGATACAATTGTTCTTAGAACAGGATTGCTATGCCATTAAAACATGCATAATGGAGATTACAAGAACAATCAACAAAGTACGGGTATTATAAAGAGTGACTTTTAAGCTGCAATGTAGCTAAAATACACCGTTAAGAACCGAGAATTGTCTCATGAATGAATAATGAAGTAGCCGTATTTTATTAGCTTTATTTAAAACTACCTACAAGTTGAAGAACTTTTTTGAGCTCTTTTAAAAAACACTTTTGCAATTTGCTGGAGCAATGGTTTCTTTTTCTTTTTTTTTCTTTGAGCTACACTGGCTAATCTGATTTTGGTGTTTCAGTAATTATGTCAATTAATATGTGCTGAGAGAAATTTCATTTGTTGAAATGGATACCAGGTGAATACATAATTAGTAGAGAGTTGTCTCTTTAAGACCATGTGTGCAGTTTTCTAAGATCAGGCGCAAAATGGAAGATTAAAGTTAGAGACAACTAGTTTCTCATCAGTTATACTTCTACTTAACTATTTCATGAAACTTCTAGGTAATATGAGCTCATTCTAGAAACTGGGCAATATTTTTAACTTGCATATCTCCAACAACAGAGCATTTGTTTGTTCTGAAAGTAAAAAAATTTTCATCACAGATGAAGATGTTGTTTCCTCTTTCTAGGATTTTTCACAAGAATAATGGCACTTGAAGAGAAATGAGATTAGTGGATATTAATAGTTTCATAGAGAAGCATGTACTCTGTTCCAAAATTGACAGGGGCATTAGGAAACTCAGAAGTACTACCAACTTGTGCTTAAGGAAAGATGTTTGGTAGGAGCCCATTTTCATACTAAGTCTGAGTTTCTTTAGGCTTCTTTTTGGGGTTTCTGAAGCAGAAGTATGAAAATCCAAAATTCAAGTCTTCATCCATACTATAAAACATAACATCCAGAGTCTAAAATATCTAAACACAAATATATAAAGGATAAGTCATAAATTTAGTTATCATTTATTGTTCATCTGCCATTGTCTGCCAAGTCCCTATCCTCTAGAATTTACCAAGTGCTGCTGAGAAGACATAGGAGATATATATATATATATAACAAAATAAAAGAATAGTATGGTAAATCTTATATTAACAGTGCAAAAAAGGGGGTAGGTCTCTTTGTGCACAAGTATTGTCAGAAAATAAGGAACCTAAATGTCTATCCACAATATATAAATAAATATGTTGTGAAATATTCACATGATGAAATACTAGGCAACAATGGAAATGAATGAACAGGAACTACCTATTGATAGTTCAACAACTCTCACAAATAAAAGACCGAATGTAAAAAGGGTTTAGAAGAGTACCTATAGATATAATTTTTTTTTTTTGAGACAATCTCAAGCTGTCCCCCTGGGTAGAGTGCCGTGGCGTCATAGGTCACAGCAACCTCCAACTCAGGCTCAAGCGATTCTCTTGCCTCAGTTTTTCTATTTTTAGTAGAGACGGGGTCTCGAATTTGCTCAGGCTGGCCTTGAATTTGCGAGCTCAAGCAATCCACCTGCCTTGGCCTCACAGAGTGTTAGGATTATAGGCATGAGCTACTGCGCCTGGCCTACAGATCAAAATCATTTAATATTGATTCCAAAATGTGCAAAAGAATACTACATATTGTTTACAGATACTTCCACATGTTGTAAAAAATATAGAGAAATGCATGAAATGATAGTCAAGGAATTCAGGATAATAATTCCCCGGTGGGAGCAGGGAAGGCAGGAGGGCTGGGGCATGGAGACAGAAGACAATATCCCAGAGGAAGTATGTAGGAGGGTTCAATTATTTTGAAAATGTTTTATTTCTTAAGCTACTTGGAGAATGCATGATTGTTCATTATGTTATTTTGAAATATTTAATAACACATTAAAATATATATAAAGTGTCACATAAGCAGAGAAGCAGCTATTAATTCTGAATCGAAATAGTAATCAACGAATAAGCTTTCCAGATGAACTGGCCTTAGTGGTTAAATTTGTCTTGATGGATGAGTGGAAATGCTGTAAGTCTGGATGACAGGAAAGGAGATTTCTGGGATGATGGACCAGTATGGACAAAGAAATGGAGGTGGTCTGGAAAGAGCTAGGTTAGGATGCATAGAAATGTAGTATATATGTTGGGCCTGGCTCAATGGCTCATGCCTATGATCCCAGTACTTTGGGCAGCCAATGTGGGAAGATCACTTGAGGTCAGGAGTTCTAGACCAGCCTGGGCAATGCAGAAGAGCCTGCCTCTGGAAAAATTAAAAAGAAAAATTGGCTGGGTATGGTGGTGTGTACCCATAGTCCCAGCTACCTGGAAGCCTGAAGCAGGCAGGAGGATTGCTTGAGGTCAGGAATTTGAGGTTACAGTGAGCTATGATTATGTCACTGCTCTCCAGTCTGGGGAACACAGCAAGACCTTGTTCTTTAAAAAAAAAAAAAAAAAGAATTATATATGCGACAATAAAGGTGGTTGATAATGTTACTGAGATAAGACCAAGAAAGGCCTTGAAGAAAGGAGAAATAGAAATATAAAATAATAACCAGACTAGAATTTGTGCATAGTAGCTTTCAAATTAGATCTGGGCTATAATTTATTATATATTTTTTACATAATCCCAAAGGATTGATAATTTCTTTAACCAGGATGTTATCTTGCCTGAGTCTGATCATTTTACTACTCTTTGAATAAAAAGCAAAAATAAAAATCACCATTCATCATAAATCATCTACCAAATCCATTAGGAAAATTGATCCTTGGGCTCATGAACAGTAATAAATACTGAGCCCTCTCACTGGTAGCTTAAAAAAGTCATTTAAAGTTTTTTCTTATAAGTATCAAATAGTTTTCCTACCTGAACATGTCAAATGAAACTTCAAATAGAAAATAGTGTCCTGAGAAGAAAAAGAAATACTGTTTTTTTTGTTTGTTTGTTTTTGGAGACAGAATTTCACAATGTTGTCCTAGAGGGCCATGGTGTCATAGCTCACAGCAACCTCAAACTCTTGGGCTTAAGTGATTCTCTTGCCTAAGCCTCCCAAATAGCTGGGACTACAGGCACTGCCAAAACACTTGGCTACTTTTTTTTGTTGTCTTTGTAGTTGACATTGTTGTTTAGCAGGCCCTGGCTGGATTTGAACCTGCCAGCCTCAGTCTATGTGGCTAGTGCCCTAACCACTGAGCTACGGCCACTGAGCCAGAAATACTGTTTGTTTGTTTGTTTGTTTGTTTTTTAGACAGAGGCCCACTCTGTTCCTTTGGGTAGGCTGCCCTAGTGTCCTAGCTCACAGCAACTTCAAACTTAGGCTTAAGTGATCCACCTGCCTTAGCCTTTCAAGTATCTGAGACTACAGATGCCCACCACAACATCTAGCAAGTTTTTCGGTTTTTAGTAGAGATGGGGTCCTTACTCTTGATCAGGCTGGTTAAATTTGTGAGTTCAAGCAATCCACCCACCTTGGCCACCCAGAGTGCTGAGATTGCAGGCGTGAGCCACTATGCCCAGTTGAAATACTTTAAATAAAAATGTAAAGCTTATTAAATTTGCCAGAACCACTGTTTTATATAAACATCATTTGGTCACTAGAAGAGTACCTTCATATGGCAAGGTCTGACGAATATGGGTTGATCAATGTGTCACTCATCAGAGTGTCTCTACATCTTGCAGAGATGATGGAATATTTATTGTACTTGCTTATGGAAGGAGACATAACATTTTGTAAATTGAACCATGCATCTCCTTTCCCTGGTTTTTTAAACATAAAAACTGCAGTTCGAAAAATAACTTTGAATATGAAAAAATTAAAACAGCCGGTGATAATTAGGCCAAAGTTACAACATTATTGCTGACCGGCTACCTGTCAGTTAATGCCTATTATCACTTCTTCCCAAAAATAATTATTAAAAACAATTTATGTGAACTAAAGAAGGGATGTTAAATGTATTGGTCTTCTTAGTTAATCATTTGGAAATGGCTTAAAGATAGCTCTGTTAACTACTGCAGTTCTATTGCATAGACATGCAAACATAAAATGACTAAAAGTTAAAAATGACCAAAACATAAACTTTACCTGCCTTAAGTTTTTCTAATAAATTTAATTCAGATATTATATACCAGTATGTGATATCATGAATGATGTGCTAATAATTGCCATATTGGCAGAGTGCAAAGTATAATACAGAGATTTAGAAAGTCTGGTACCAAAAATAGCTTTTACTAGTGTAAGGCTCAGAGTTCAGTTCAGTCATTGAGCTATAATGGTATTCTCTGACTAGTCAAGGTTGAATGTTCAAGACGTAGTTTGAGTATTAATCATCAATTCAAATAAAAGATAGCATAACTGGAGAAGTTTTCCTAAGTTAAGCAGTTTATTACGGAATACAGTAAGTTTTCCTTGTGTGTATTCCAGAACCAGTTGAGTGTTTTCCTGACTAAACAAGCAACTTCTTTTGATGAACATTTCATGTCATTAACACATGAAAAAAATAATATATGTACACAATACTACACTCATTTATATGTACACAGCATTTTATAACATTTTATGGGAGTATAATACACATACACATAGATGCACATATAATTGTACAGCTCAATGCATTTTCTTTTTTTTAGCTCACTTTTCACAAACTGAACACACTGGCACCCAGCTCAAGACAGTGAATGTGACTAGCTCCCTAGAAGACCCACTTGTGCCCTTTCCTAGTCATTTCCTTCCTATCAAGAGTAACTACTATCCTGACTTTTAATAGCATAAGTTTTGTCTATTTTTGTACTTTATAAAATGGAGTCCTAAAAGACATATTCTTACATGACTAATGTCTTTCACTTAGCATATTTGTGAGATTTATATGTCACTTCATGTAGGCTGTTTCCCATTTGGGGAGGTTATGTGTAGTGTTCTCTGAGAGGTTTAATATGTCTTCTGTATACATTTGACATTGGTGTATTCCTAATAGTGGAACTGTTGGGCTAGGGTTTTCATATCTTTAACTTTAGTAGATATTGCCAGTTTTCAAAAGTGGTTGTACTATATACACAGCATTTGACTTCTTGAGAAATCATTCTAAGGAAGACATTTCAGTTTAACTATTAAGAGAACACATTTCAGAGTCATTCAGATCAAATTAAGCTTACCACTAAACAGCTATGCCACGTTGGACAATACACTTAAGCCTTAATTTATTCAACTGTAAAATAGGTATGTGTGTAATAAAACCTTCTCCAAAATTTATGAGAATTAAATGAAGTATTATTTTAATGCACTTAGAACAGTGCCTGAAACAGTAAACGCTTAGTTTATTGTAATCAGTATCCATTAAAACAGACACAGTAGAGAATTAAAAAACAAATATGGACAATATAATCCACAATTTTAATTCTCTGATGAAAGACAACTATGAAACTCTGAACCAAAAGGCATTACCAATTCCAGCATTACACTTAGACCCTGAAAAAATAACTTAAACATTATCCCAAAATGCATTTGCAAATTACTCTTGCTGGAGGCAAAGTTCTTGGATGCAGTGTATTGCCGTCCATTTTTTCCTCCTTACCAGACATTACTCTTTAAAGACAGGACTGCCAAGGGCTACTCTGGAAAGTCACTAACATAATACCTTTTATTATATTTGCAATTTCATACCTTCCTCAACCCAATCCCCAAAGTTGTTGAAAAGTGGCTGTAATTGCAATGTTCATTCCTAGTTTTCCTAGAATCTTAATCCGGTGAAAATATCTAAGACAACATTCATGTCCTTAAAACCCTAAAAATGAGCCCAGATTCTTGTTTTACATTACAAAGAACTCACCTTCTTTTTGTAGGATAAGCTTGATATCCTCAGAATGGATTTCAAAAGCTGTTTGAACAGTACCCTAGACATTAACACAAGTATGCCTTGTACCCAGGCACTATTTTAGCTAAAAAGTTAACACAGGTACACTTTGTACTAACTCACTGTTTTGGCTAATTGCTTCAGGAGTAGCAAGCTCAGTCATCTTAGGTAGGTAATTCTGGAAAGTGGCACCGTGTTCCTCATAAATGGTATCAGATCCTATGTATCAGTCACTATTTTTAAGGAACAAAGCACACAATTGACTTGCAAAGAAGTCTTTTGAGAAGGCCAGCGGTAGACCTGAAAGGGAACTTTCTGAACATTTAATTGGACCTCTTTGATTTACAGCTGACAAAACAAGTCACTGAAAACGCTTGCCTAAGGTCAAATGGTTTGTTCCCTGGACGGGCATAAGATCATTTTTTTATTCAGTGTTGTGGATGCTCCCTTTTCTCCAGGCACCTTGCTTCCTCCATCCGCACAATCCCACTCATTTCATTAAGATCCAGACCTGGGATCCAGAAATGGAAGTTGAGGAGTGTGAATTAAAACAGGGGAATCACAAACCATTAGATTATCAGGAACTGTAAGACAATGAGGTTTGCCTGCTAGAACATAAGATCTGAGAGGAAAGACCTTCTGTTTTCTATACCATTATATTCCCAGCATAGTATAAACCTTGTAATCCCTAAACATTGTTAAATTAAAAAAACACTAATTAATCAATCAATCTCGGGTATGTCAAATTATTAAGAGAAAAGACTTCCTGTTTTTTCTACCACTTCCTCTGGGTAGTATTAATAAAACATGTAGATTTAGAGTAGGAAGAGTAGAAATCATATACAAAGCTTTTTTGCACGGTGCCTGGTCCATTGTAATTACTGTCAAGTTTATTTTCCTTTTTTCCCTCTTCAAGTGTACGCTACAGAAAGTGAAGGAAGTATCGAAAAGGTTGGAAAAGAGGGCTGTCGGAGTCTTTCTGATCCGTATAGATCAATTACGGTGCCCCCCAAACCGCAGTTATTTTACCTAGAGAGACCGGTCTCTTTTGTTGATCGATTCTGGGTTGCAGTCAGCTCTTTAATACAACTTTTTATAAGTATCTGCTACACTGCGGGGGGAGGAGGGGCTGTGGTGGGAAAAGCAGGGAAGCCTTCCAGCCCGCCTTAAAAAAAAGTAAAAGAAACCAGCGCAGCGGTAGGACTGCGGTTTGCGGGTGTAACGGGTCTTGCGGCCAGGCGGTCCCTGCCCCGCCAGCCCCGCCCCTCGCCTGCGGCCGCCCGGAGGTTCAAGTTCGGCTCTTCGACCTTGCGCTCCCGGATTCGAAGCTGTCTGCGCCTCCCAACCCCCACAGCTGGAAGACAAGGGGGGGCTCAGGGTCATGCTGGCGCGGGGTCATTCGGCCACGCACTGTGGTACCACGTGGGAGAAAAGTTTCTAACTCTGCCTGTTGACCCTACCGGTGCGCCCGGGCGGAGTAAAGGCCCGCGCTTTGGCACCCGCTCCCTTTTCTGTCGCCTCTAGTCGCGCCCTCCCAGGGAAGCCCTCCTTGAGTCACTTCGAATTCCTTCTTTCCCTGGCTGCACAGGTCGCCAAGGGAAAACACTCTGGGGGTACCTCGCGACTAGGCAGCCTCAGCACTTCGGGCCGGCCAGTGGAGGGGGTCGAAGACAAGTGTCCCGAGGAGGGTGCGGGGGCACGCGCGGAGTAGCTAGAGGGCAGAGTACTTCACGCGTGCCTGGCACCAGAGGCAGGGTCTGTCTACGGCTTCCACGCCCTAGCGCGCCAACTCTGCCCGGCCTCGGCAGACCCCACACGACAGCCCCCTCCAAACGCCCCCCCCAGCGGCTCCCCACCGCCCCCAGTGCGCAGGCCCGGCCGCCCCAGCGCGCATGCCCTGGGCTCGCGAGCGCGGCCAGCCCCCAGCCTTTTGCTTTCTACTCACTCTACAACTGGGGAGGGGGCGGGGGAGGAGGGAGCCCAGCCGCCCACGTGATCCAGTCGGCCGGGGCCGCGGGGGCGGGCGCGCGCTCCGAGCGAGGCGCGGGGAGGGCGGGTGCGCGTGAGCGGGCGCGCGCGCGGACGGGCGAGCGAGCTAGCGGGCGGGCGCCGGGCTTGGTTGAGGCGGGCGGCGGCGGCGGTGGCGGCTGTGGGCCGGCCGCGGAGGGGGAGGAGCGGGAGCTGAGCGAGGCGGGCGGAGGATGGGGCCGTGCCCGGGCTCCCGCAGCAGCCGCCCCGGGACACGCCGTGCACCCTCCGGCTCGGGGCTTTCGCGGCGGCGACGGCGGCAGCTTTAGCGGCGGCAGCGAGAGCGGCGTTGCCGGCAGCGCTTCTTCCTCTGGCTGGGTGACGAGGAGAGGCAGCAGCGGCAGCAGACGCGGCGGCACACCGGTGTCTCTCTGACTGGAGATCTCTTTCTGCTTTTCTCGTCGACTGACTGACTCACCCCCTCCCTTTTTGAGGAAGGGTGACCTCTTCTCTGGGACTGGAAAAAAAAAATTTGTGAGGAGGGCGGCGGGTGGCAGCGTTAGGGTTTTTCTCTTCTTTCATCTCCCTCTCCTCCCCCCTCGAAGACCGAAAAGCAAACCCCACAACTGTTCCAGCATCCTCCTTCCCTTCCTCCTCCTCCTTTCTCCACCTCTCGCAGTTTCGCCCTCTCTGCTAATTATTGCATTATTATGCTTCCCTCTCTGGGGGGTCTCGCCCCTCTCTGGTCTCTCCGGAGCTCTGGTCTCCCCTGGTTGCATTTCTTACAAATTTTGGAGCCTGGGAGTGAGTTTTCTCTGAGGCGTGTGTGAGAGGCGGCGGGGGTGTTTTCCTGTGCGAGGGGCGGGTGAAGTTCATTGCCCCCACTTTCCCGCGACCTTTTCGGACCCGATTTTGGAGCAGGGGGGCAGGCATTTTCGGGGGACTGGGGGGCGCGGTGGAGAATGACCGCGGGGAGGGCTCCCCGGAGCCTCCCAGTCTCTTGATCAAAGCATTCCGCTATTCTGATTTATTGCCTGCTTGGTGAGTTATTTTTTTTCCTCTAAAGGAGACCTGTGTGTTCAGCCATTACTTTGCTCGGCACTGCTCCCAGGCATCTCCGACCCTCGGTGCTGTGGGGAGCCCCACACTTGGGCTCCTCGCCTCTCGCCCTCGCTCCCCGTCCCTCCTCCCCCTCTCTCCGCCCCTTCCCCCTTTTCTTTTCTCCTCTCTTTCTTTCCCTCGCTCCCTTCTTTCGGCCGCCGTCTCCCCCGCGCCCTCCTCGGGGCGGAGGGAAGCCGTGAAGGGGGAGGGAGGGCTTGGTGTCAATTTTTTTGTGTGGCCGCGGCCGTAGCCTGTAGCAGGCGAGCGGGGAGACCCCGGCGCGGCAGAGCCATGGATGGCCCAACGCGGGGCCATGGACTCCGCAAAAAGCGGCGGTCGCGGTCACAGCGAGACCGGGAGAGGCGCTCCCGGGGCGGGCTGGGGGCCGGCGCGGCTGGCGGCGGCGGAGCCGGCCGGACCCGGACGCCCTCACTCGCCTCGTCGTCGGGCTCCGACAAGGAAGACAATGGGAAGCCCCCGTCCTCCGCCCCGTCCCGGCCCAGACCCCCGCGGAGGAAGCGGAGAGAGTCCACCTCGGCTGAAGAGGACATCATTGATGGATTTGCCATGACCAGCTTTGTCACTTTTGAAGCGCTGGAGGTAAGGGGGACCTCCCTCCCCTGGGTTCCCTTTATGCACGACCCCACTCGACTGCGCCCAGCTTGCCTCCCCCGCAGCGCTCTGGGCTGTCTGTCTGTCTAGGCTGAGGTCTTATTGTTGGGGGGGAAGCTGGGGGCGCGGGCAGACAGGCAGTAGGAGGGAATCGCAAAACCGTGCTTGGTCTCCTCGTTCTCGCTCGCCTTTCCCCTGCGCCCCCTCCCTGTGCCCCCTCCACAGCAGATGGGTAGAAAGAAAGGGGTTCAGGCATCACAACAATGCGCCCCCTCTTCACGGATAGCTCTGCCCCTACTCCTTCGTCCTCTCCCTCCCCAATCATGGCTTCTTGGCTGGTGGAAGTCTCTTGCTGGGTTTGGGGCGCCTGTGGACGGTTCTCTGTGTGCTTTCTACAGAGCCGTATGTCCGTGTGTGTGTGTCTGTATAGTATATACCTTTCCTGGGTGTTCTCAGGACTGGAGACCGATGGGGTTTTGTGGTTTCTTTGCGCCCCCCCTCGCATTTTTAAAATTTTTTAATTTTTTGGTGAAGCTGGAGAAGGGGGCGTTTTCTCTTGGTTGGGAGAAAGGAGGGAGGAGGGGAGAAAAGAGGAAAGGATGGAATATCTCTATTTTGCGTGGGGCTCCATTACAGTAAGGGTTAATTATAATACTGTCTGCACACGTATATAGGCACGTGTGTGTGTGTGTGTGTGTGTGTGTACATGAGCAATTTAGTTAAAGGACAGAAAAGGTACACCAAGGAGGACTGGTGGGAGGAAAGAAAATCCTAGTGAAGGGCTTCTCACCAATTGTCCCTCTCTTTTCTCTTTTTTTGTGTTTTCTTTTCTTTTCTTTTTTTTTCTTACTAAGTGATTGGCTTTGTGTGTGTGTGTGTGTGTGTGTTTTTCTTTATTCCTTGGGCACCTGCAGCATGGAATTCCAAATGTACATTTTCCTGACCGCTGACAGCTTCTTGACTTGAGAGGTGAGGGAGGAGGGAGGTGGAGGAAGACTGTCCAGGGGTCAGTGGGAAACTGTCTTTTCCTGGACGGATCTTCATTGGTGCTGAGATTGGTCATTGGCCTCTATAAATTTAACTGCCTTCTTTCTTCCTCTTATCTCCCTGTCCCCACCCCCAGTACAGAGAGAAGGCTTTGAGATTCTGAACTGTTGGTCCAGCTTTTTTAAGCACTAAAACCAAGATATGAGTTGGGTTTTAGTCTTTCATGCACATGATGTGATGTTTTGAGGTTCCTGAAGGAAACTTTTTCCTTTCTGTTTTTTTTTTTTTTTAGCTGTTTATGCTCAAATGTAAGCTTTGTTAATGACACATACAGTAACTGTACAGATTTAGATTGCTGGTCCTGTGTATGTGTTTTGGTGTCAAGTTTGAATATTTTTAAAAAGGAAACCTTCCTGTCAATATTGTCCTTTTTCTGTTTGACTGCTTCTGGTTGGGCTGCTGGTGGTGATGGTCTGGCTGGTGGTTGGGGAATAAGGGAAGAGGTGGTGGTGTGGTGTTGGTGACTACGATACAGATTTTGATACTACTTATTGAATCAGTTGCCCTTTGGTTCTAGAACTGTTCTATATTGGGTACAATTTTGAGTCTTGAGGTTCACCACTTTTAGGATATTTTGAACTGTGGCTTTAACTTTGCCAAGATAGGTGGTTACTGTACAGTGTGACCTCCTTCTCTCTCTGCCTCTTTCTTTCTCCTGCTTTAAAATAGGAATTGAAATGGCACCGTGTTCCCGGTAAAAAATGCTGCCTAGAATTTGGTTCATCATTGTTAACTCTGGTTGGTTTAGGAAATTACTTGTAAGAGCTGGTTACAAGTGGTTCTGCTTTCTACATGGTTGTCTTGGGCTGCCATGTGGACCCTCTCAGTAAGCAAGAGTGGCCTCTGGATTCCCATGAACATTTTTGAAGACCAAGTAGGGATGGAGGTAGATATATCTATACACAGATACAGGCATATACTTGTGCAGTTGTTTGTGATTGCTTTGTCTTTAACAATTAGGTGTTTGAATGGACTTATGATGTATATATCTATCCATTTGGCTTTTGAAAGGAAATGTGCCCATTCAAGTTTTATTTGCATTGTTTGTTTAGAAAATGTCTTTTTTAAAAAAGAAGACCAGTTTAAAATGTGCCCTTTGGTATTGTTCCTTTCTTTGCTCTGATTATTTTTTCTGCTACTTTTATAGATTGAAAACCCAGGTTACTTTGGTAGCTGAATATTATGCCACTTTTGTATCTAAAAATCACATATCTGTGTGTGAGTATAAGAGGTCTAACTTTTAAAGTTTATTTAAAATTTTACAGAAAAATTCAAGTACATGCAAAAGTAGATGGACCAGTGCTATAAGGTCCTGATACACTCAACATCTAGGTTCAACAACTGCCAACTCTGTTTTTTCTGTATTCCATCTGTTACTCAGTTTCCCTCCTAGATATGTAAATACTTCTGTAAGAATCTCTAAACCATAATGTCTCAAAAAACCCCCTAAATCCTACCAAAACCCCATAGTATTATTATTACACTTAAATAAATTTATAACAGTTCCCTAATATCAAAGATATCAAATATCAATATCAATAATATTAAGATATCAAATATCTTGTCAGTGTCTTCATTTTTTAAGAGGGCCAACTTTTGTAGGAAAGCTGTAAATACACATTTCAAATTGAAAATTGACAATGGGAAATAAAAATCATATATCTGGCAAAAGGTAGATATGTTGGCTGCTTGCTATCAAGTTGTGTCCATGCTGTATGGTCAGAACATATGTGTGTAGTGATTGTTAAAATAAAACCTCTGATGTCCCTGGATCCAGTTTGGAAGATTCAGTGAACTAGCACCAAGAAATATGAGGGCTTATTAGGAAACCGACAGCTAAACTCTGAACTTGTACAGAAATATGTATTATGGGA
>NW_003852472.1:5517310-5521533 GCF_000181295.1 Otolemur garnettii
TTGCTGGTATAATGTTGTGATAAGAAACCAGAAAGATTGGCTTTCACAGCTAGATTTATGGCTTATACCAGTTCAGAATAATAGCTGGCAAACTGTGGAATAGCATACTTTGTGTATTAATGGACACATTATTTGACTCTGTGACTTTGTTCTGAGTTACCGATTTTGGACTTCCCTTTTAAAAAAGAGGGTCCTAAGTCAAAATGAAGTGTGCTGATATAAATAGTTCTAGTCTAACTATGGTATTAATGATACGGAGTAAAAGTAATAAATTTGCCAAATGAGAACTTGCATTTTTAGGTTGATTGTTCTGTACTGTTTTAGATTCTTATTTAGGATGATGAAAGCTTTGTGGGGTAGTTTCACAAGTCTCAGACTTGATAGGCAGTGAAACTGGCTGAGGTAGTTTCATATTCCGCACGGGCACTTGTCTTGAGTAATTGAGCCCTGAAGTTCAAGTGTATGATTATGAAGAGTCTCATGATAAAAGATAAGAGGGTAGGTGAGGAGGCTAAAGTTGAATGTGGTGTTCTTTTCATTATGCAGCTGAGAATAGAATTACCATTTGGATATGATATTGTCCTGTTTTTTGAGTGACAGCATTAACAGTACATATCCTCCAGATATGATGTCTGGTTTTTAAAAAGTGGCTTCTAGCAAACAAAGTATAAGTGGAAACATTGAGGTCCTGGTACTTCAGTGTATCCTGATGTGCCAGCTAATGATGGCTTTCTGTTCTGATTTGGGTTTCTTTCTGTGTAGTGTCTTTTAAGAAGCTACGTGAGTACTAGGGTTCAAAGTTTGACTTTACAAATCTTTTATTATTTCCCCCCTCACTCCTCTTTTGTGCAGTGAGTTCTTAGCCCAGCTTCCTTTTGTGTAACTGACCAAAGGAAGCAAAGGGGAAATTTGTGGAATTAGCAGAGAAGAGGCCATTTGGAGCTTTGCAGGTTTATGAAAGTGAAGAAAGACTGATTTCTAGTGGGTAGAGCAAAAAACCAAGACTTTCATGCGGTCTTCATTTCCTAGCTCTGTTTTAGGTCTTACCACATGTCAATACTGTAGGCTGTACAGAATTTGATGTCCTTATCATATGCCATGTTAATAGGCTCTACTAATGGCAAATCTCACGTATTCAATTGTTTAAAAAACACTAATCATGTTATTTAAAATATCAGTCAGCAGATGCATGTGGAGTGCTTAATATGTGCAAGGAGTATAGAGAAACCTAAAAAAATACATATATGTGTATATATATAGCATCTCAAAACGTATGCAGTTTAGTTTGATTTAGAAAGTCTAGCAGCTATAAAGTAATTTTGAAACAGGCACTTGAACACCCAGTATCACCTAAGTGTAATAGGTTTTTATAGACAAGGTAGTGAGATAGGCTGATATATTTAAAAAGGTTTCATGGAGAAGATGGGACCTAGAAGGATTAGACTTGGATAGATAGGGAAGGAATAGGAGACAGGGAGAGCATTCTGAAGAAATAGTGAAGAAGGCATAGAAATAAGACAAGTGAGAAGATGCTGTGTGGGTATGACTTGGGGCCAAGGAAGGACTGGTGGAAACGGGTACAAAAAACAAAGAGGAGTTGTGAGGGGGTCAGGAGACCTGTGAAGACCCATTTTCCAGCTTGACTTTTCTAACTGGTTGTTTGACCTTGAGAAGTTACTGTCTGAAAGCATCATTTTTTCTTTATCCATTATTGGAAAGATTTAGACTTGTTTAGAGAGCAAAGATTTTCAAGCTGGAAGGAACCTAGCTTTGCAGATGTTCATAGGTTGTGTTCCAGATCAAAATAGAATGATCTACCTTCGAATATTGTTTGGCAGTAGATGGACAAAATTAAATGGATTAACTCATTATGCCAAAATTCAAAGGCTTTATTTTGTGAATGTGAATTTTTGGTATTTAAGAAGGCAATGTGATGTGTCTTATTTCTTAAATGTATTTGACCACAGGGCACTTTTATTCTCAGCATTGTAACTCATAATCCAGTATAGGGAGTACAGGAAAAGATCTCAAAAATGTCCCTTCAGATCTTGGAATTTGATGGTCTCTGAGTCTAGAGTGAGTGGGTTGATGGTAGACAACTAGGAAAAACCAGGCACAGAAGTTTATAGTCTGTGTGGGAGGCTGCTTCTTAAGCAAGAGTGGCAAGGGAGTGTCATAGTAAGGGAGATGTAAACAGTGAAAGAGATTAGTCCACTTCTTTTCTTGCTTGCTTTTCCTGCCTGATACCAGCTTTTTCACTGATGGTTAGCAACCCCACCATGAGGTGAATATTGGTGAATGATTCTCATTAATATCCTTTCAGTGTGATAGTAGCTCAATTCTGATGTCACCAATCTGCCCTTCAGCCAGTATGTTTCATGTATTGATGCTTTTTAGCAACCTGTGAGAAGAGTTTGGTTGAGAAAGGAGGTTGACATAAATGTTAAAACAAAGGTTTTAGGCCGGGCACTGTGGCTCATGCCTGTAATACCAGCACTCTGGGAGGCTGGGGCAGGCGGATTGCCTAAGCTCTTGAGTTCAAGACCTGCCTGAGCTAGAGTGAGACCTCATCCCTAAAAATAGCCAGGCGTTCTGGAGGGCGCCTGTAGTCCCAGCTACTTGGGAAGTTGAGACAAGAGAATCACTTGAGCCCAAGATTCTTAGGTTGCTTTGAGCTATGACACTGTAGTACTCTACTGTGATACAGGTAGACTCTGTTTCAAAACAAACAAAAAAACCCACCCCACCGCCCCAAGGTTTCAGTTTATCTGCCTTTGGCTCTCTGTGCATGATGCGGTAGTTCAAAAAGGGTTAGAACCTCTATTCTGCTCTTACGCAGCCAGGAACAGCTGTGGTGCTGTGTTTTTGTTGGTTTTTCACTTTCTGTCTTGGAAAGTTTGGCTATGGGACAGAATAGTAAATGGGTCAGTTCCAGAATTTGACTTCTGAAAATGTGCACAGCTGAAGGATTTAGGATCTTAGGAGTTCCTAAGTGATGAGGAAATTTGGAGAAAACGAATGGTGTGAATAATGTGTGTGGCTATGAATTCAAGTATTTAACTCTACTTAATGAATTTCAGTATTTTATTCTACAAAGCAGAGCATCATCACTTGGGGACTATATGTGAGATGAGGTTGAAAGTTAGGATATGATGATTCCGTGTGGTTTATATTAGCCTTGAAGATTTACTGCTTCAGATTTTTTAAGGGAGAATATAAAAGATATAAAAGGATATAAAAAATCAGTAAATGTAAAAAGTGAATTGTGAAGTTAGTGATTAAGCCTTTGATACTCTCTGAGAGTAGTGTTTTCTAGTTCCCTTTGTTGAAAAGGGGTTAAAAAAACACCAGAATGGGGTGGTACCTGTGGCTCAAGGACTAGGGTGCCGGCCCCATATGCTGAGCATGGAGGGTTCAAACCCAGGCCCAGCCAAAAAGAAAACAAAACACCAAAATAGCATACATGATTCAAGGAATATTGAGGCTGATAAAAAGATTCTGAAACTCTTCTATTCCACAGTTTTGTGTCCTTTCAAAAATAAATGGTTATTATTTAGTTTGAGAAATTGTTAGGACTAGAAATAAGGTCTCCAAGTGGACAGAAAAGTAGTTGAGGCTAGCCACGGTAGGATTTGGAAACGTTGGACAAGAAAGTCCACAGCACTTCTTGATGGAGGTTGTGTGTGTGTATGTACATGCGTATGTGTAGAAGGTGGAGGATGATGGGTTAGTGTCCTTTACATTTTATTTTATTTTACTCCTGTCCTATATAGAAGTCATAGGATAGACTAAATGTAGCC
This sequence comes from Otolemur garnettii, assembly GCF_000181295.1. Classification (NCBI taxonomy): domain Eukaryota; kingdom Metazoa; phylum Chordata; class Mammalia; order Primates; family Galagidae; genus Otolemur; species Otolemur garnettii. The sequence continues at coordinate 5,521,111 of NW_003852472.1, forward strand.
TAACTTTGTAAAAGTGCTTCTTGGTATTTTTGCTACTCAGGAAGCAACAGTTTTGAGGGGTTAGGATCTACCCAATATGTGGTACATTTAGGATAAAGAATCTGGTGATGAGATAGCAATTACTCATTTGAGAAAGTTCAGAAAAAAATAAGGTGGATTTGAAAACTCAGATTATTGAAGTATAGAAGAGCACCATAGTGATGAATTTGGTAAAATCCAATGCAGGAGAGGATCAAAAACTATTCGAGGTCACCAGCTGGGGCAGAACTTAAATAATCTACACTTGTTTAATTAATGGAGATTTATTGTTCCTCTACAAGGAAGGACACAGAATTTAAGGGTTATGAAACCCTAAATATGTATTATAATAATTCTTCCAAATCGGCTCGGCGCCTATAGCTCAACCGGCTAAGGCGCCAGCCA